>NC_064878.1:5900000-5915000 GCF_943734665.1 Anopheles aquasalis | reverse complement strand
TTGTTACCATCTAATTGACCTTTCATCATATGATCCTGCGTGACGAGAGCGTGGTACCGTGTATGATATATACTAGACCAAAAGAGTTGAATGCAGCGTAAGTGTGATGGCGCCACCGACAAACCCAAAACAAAGTCTATTATCCTTATATTAAATTGTGTACCGCAGTTTTGTGCTTTCGGTGTCGGTTTTGTATCTTTCGGGGGGCTTGTCGTTTGGTTTTTTTTTTGGTTGTAGTTCCGCTTGTAGCGCTCGCATTAGTGGTTAGTTAGTAAAACAATAAAAACAGTAGAAATTGAGGTTCTTTGTTTAAAGACGATCACTTTCCCGCTTCGCAACGCCCAGCAAGGATAGTGAGGTTCAGCCTTTTGCATCATATTTGCGTCGTTCCCCACGTGCTTGCCGTGGGTCGCGTTTCCTGTCGGGGTTTTTTTTTTGTTGTTGTTTGTTGCTTTGCTGTCTCTGTGCTTCGAACGGAATAAATCTATGACCAGCAAGATACCGTGTCTTCCGTGGGATTGTGCTATGGCACAGACGATTGTAGGCCACATACACACATACACGAACGCACACTACACGCTAACTGCTGCTTATTGTTTGCCGTTACTGATTGTTGGTGATTGTTTTTGCGAAAAAACCAAACAAAGTTGATAGGAATTAGGGAGTCACTCTTCTCTTCAAAGGATAATACGCCCTGTGTTTCTTGCTTTCCCCCTGGCGCCTGTGCCTCGCAGGGGTTTCCTAAGTTGTTCTGGGCTCCCTGGGTTTCCCTGGTAACCAGCAGATGATCCTTAACGACTGGGCGCTGGCTGGGGAAACCTTTACCGACCAGACACCCAGAGGACTAGATGGTGAAATGATTTCTTTTTTCTTTTCCCCTCCTTTCTTCTTTTATTGCCAATTTGTGTTATTCCTTTCAAAGCTCGTCGCTATAAAATTGGAGAAAAGAGGTTTTCCTTCTTCTTCCCTTTTTCCCTATCCCACTCCCATTTGCAATGCCCCCCACCTAACTTATGGTGCCCCGCACGGTTTCACCCATTCCGGTGTGTAATGTGTGTAATGTGTGTTCTGTGGGTCAGCGCTTATTGTACAACATCATGCCACAATTTAAACTTGTTGCTGCTCCTGATGCTGCCGTTTACGGTGCCGAGCGGGTATCGCGATCACGTGCTCGGTTGGTCACACGGCGCACTCGAGGGATGTTCGGCTGAGCTGTGGAGATGGTGGCTGTGGTTCGCTCCGGCTTCATCGCCGCCACCGCGTATATTGTATAAAAATGCTTGCCACCCATATCTCGTACAGCACCGGTCTGCAAAAAGGATTCTCACTACTACAATATGCTTGCTTTACCTCCCGGGGTTTTTTTTTGTCGGCTACTCTTTCTGCTCTATGTATAAGTTATTTGTTTTTTTGATTTGTTACGCCATTTTGCTACACTCACGGATCCACCGGGGGGATTGCGGATCCTTCTCCTGCGTACTTGTTGCGCTACGCTACTAAACTAAGGAACACACGGAGACAAGACACGGGCCACCGGTCTTTAACATTCCCGACCCCCACCGCTTCCCGCTTAAACAACCTCTTGTCCCCCCCTCTCCCTTTTTCCATGCGTTTGTCGTCGGCGCCTAGGTTTGTCTAAGTTTTATCGCATATACTACCGGGTAACGAATAACCCTACCGTTCGATGGAACTCGCCTCGGCCCTGCGACCAGTCACATTGATAGATCCTTTCGACCCGTCTATAGTTTGTCCTTTGCACGGCTACCTCTTGCTACGTGGGGATACGCGTATGATCGATTTATCCTACAGAGTTTTTCGCTAGGTTCGCTCTAGTGATCGCTGATAGGTGAGAGCTGCCCTTTTGCCAATTGGTGATT
The DNA here is from genome assembly GCF_943734665.1 of Anopheles aquasalis. NCBI lineage: Eukaryota > Metazoa > Arthropoda > Insecta > Diptera > Culicidae > Anopheles > Anopheles aquasalis. Next base: position 5,913,123 of record NC_064878.1, on the reverse strand, counting down.
GGAAAAGTTGTTTTTCATTTTTTAGAAGAAAATGCTGCTTGTGTTTCGGTGTGTGTTTCGGTGTGATATTACTTGTTCGCTAATTTCGCAGAAGCCGCTACTTGGTACAATTCGCTAATCTACTATCGCTACTCGCTGCCCTAGAACGTGGCCGTCAATGGAGGATTAGTTTGTTGGTTGCTTGGTTGCTTGGTTGCGGTTGCCCATTTTGTTGTTCTGTTATTTGCTACAAAGATTTGCTACACGCGAATAGAAAAAGATGTGCCGGAAGATGCGGGAATGCGTAGAAGATCGCCTAGAACGCATCGGCGATCGAAAGGCCCGGAGGAGCCCGCCTCAATCACGCGTATCATTTATGTTTTGGAATTAACATCATGCCGTGCCGCCGTGCTTGCTCGAATTTCTAGTAAAGTTTTAGTTAATGCCACCTGAAACCGGGCCACCAGCATCCCTTTTTTTCTTAATGGAAAGCTAACAATTCGCAAAATGAAATCTGATACAAATCTATCACGAGCGCAAATGATATTTGCATTTAATTTAATTTTACTAATTTTGTACGAAGCTCTCTCTCTCTCTCTCTCTCTCTCTCTCTCTCTCTCTCTCTCTCTCTCTCTCTCTCTCTCTCTCTCTAACTCTTTCTCTCCCTTTCCCCTTCACTCACAAGCATATCGATTGGGAAAGAAAGTATAAGGACGTGGATCGATCAAAGGGCGAGGCGTCTGAAGATGATCGCAATCCTGCACCCTCCCGATCGACGATCGCTCCGAAATGCTACTAAAACGGCAACTCTCGTGTGTTGTCTCTTAAATGGCTTTGTGTTTTTTTTTTTTGGTAAATATGCTCTCTTACCTTCACTGTTTGTGTTTCAAAAAATAAGGCTTCAAATGAAATGCCGGGAACGGGTGCCGTTCGCACGGCGCAGGTTTGTGGGCCTCACATCATGCTCCTTCCCTTCAGGCACACACGTACACACACGCACAAACACTCACAAATTACGGGATGGAAGTGAACTACAAAGCATACACAATGGCGCCATCTGATCAGTATCGGTCTGATCCGCGGTGCTGCTACTAATCGCAGTATGACCGGCACACAAACAACGACATCAAACGTTCGATCGATGTTCGGATCGATCCCCAACCAACTCGTATGCTTCTCGATCGATTACCAACTTTTACTCCAACTCGTGCCCATTTCCGTTCGATTTCCCTCTTCTTTTCGGTTCTGGGTTTCTTTTACCTTTCCCACCACCATTACTGTGCTAATCGCTTTGGTTTTTCTTTTCTTTTCATTTTGTTCTCTTGGGTTTGTGTTTCTTGTTTGACTTTTTCATACTTTTTTTCTCTCGTGCGAAAGGTTTATCCTTTTCGCATTCAACAACAATGATACGTACTAACGACGCACGTACGCACGCACGCAAGGAGGATGAGGTACCACAGTCTACGTGCCCTCCCCCTCTTTCCTTCCTCATCGCATCGGAATCGGCTCCCCCGGAAACAGGGTTTCATCAATAATTATTATCAATAGTAATAATACAATAATATTATCCATGTGAATTTTGTGTTGATTTTTAAGGCTGATGGTCAACGATTCGCTTTCAATTCTGCTCGGGGGCTGTGTGTTCCAAACGGTTGACTGTGTTGACCGGTTACGGTCAATACATACCGCTCTCGTCGTCCTCTCTCTCTCTTTCGACAGCATGTCAATGCACTTTTTCGCTATAAAATGATATCTTCCTTCCATTGTAGCTGATACTAACGGCTACTGAACCTGCTGATGGGGGCGGGGGAGGTAGGGGGCCTTCACTGGCGGAGGAAGGCCCTCGTTCCACCTTCCACGCGGCGTGGTACCCCTTACACTGTACTGTACGGGCGTTCCTACGGACACATGCATGCACTGGGCTACTAACTGCTCACTGCGCCTAACGACGATGATGACAACGACGAGTTCCGGACTAATGTATATGCATTCGCCTCGCTTCCCACCCGCTTCCCTATCCCTATTAATGGACCTAGCGCCAATCAGCAACCAATCCGAGACCCCTGTGAGAGGCCCTGTCCTCCGCTCCGCTGGGAAATCCATTTTCGTGTCATCACAACAAAAAAACCTCACACTCTCCACATGCGGACGCGTCCACCGGATACTACTAGCTAGTAGGCTCGACCCTAATGTGAACCGAAGCCGGGGGAAGGGTGGTTCTGGAGTGGTTTCGATCGATGGCCATTATTTCTGGGGCGCTCAGGATGCCCGGCTAGTGGCACCGCCTGTGCCACTTCCACTTGCACCACCACCACCACCACCACCACCACCGCCACCACTGTCGACGTTATTGTTGGCACTTGCTTCGTAGCCCGCTACCAGCGTCTCGATGATGAACTTGATAGTGAGCTTGTAAATTCCTTCCACATTCTGCGTGTAGCGATCACCGAGCGTGGTCGAGACGGCCGTCAGGAACGGTTCCTCGATGCGCTGCTCCCAGAACCGGGGCCAGAAAAACAAAGAAAATGGACGTCGGAAGAGTACGGAAAATTAGTAACCGAATTAGCGCCGGAAATTAAGGCAAAAACGGGGGAAGGGTAGAGGGGGCGAGGGGTTGTCGAGTGATTCAATTAGTCGACTCGATCGAAGGAGTTATTAGGTGACCAGAGAACACCCCCCTTCCCCCTTTTTTTTCTTTCTTTCTTTGTGAGCCAAGTTGTAATATAATTACCCAAAAGTATTCCTGCTTGAAGCCGGGGATGCGCCGGTGCGAGGCGCCGACCTGATGGATGAACTCGAAGAACGTGTCTAGATCGTCCAGGCCGCGGATGCCCTCGTCCAGCGTGTTCATCACCTTGTTCGCGTGCTCCTGCAGCTCCTCCGAGGTCGCCTGTTCCTCCTTCGTCTTCAACTCCCGGAATTTGGAGAACATGTTCAACAGGTCCGCATGCTCCTCGAACAGTCTGCCGTGCCGTAACGATGACGTGGAGCGCGAGCGCGCGCGTGTGTGCGGTGTGGCCATATTTGAAACGAGACGGAGGAAAGGACACAGGTTGTTGAGTGAATATTTTATGAACTTTTCCGACTTGAACGTGCTAAATGCAAACGGACACCCCGGGCCTGTTGGGAACAGTTTGTCAACTATGACTGCAGTGTTGAACTTGTCGATCTGCATTAGGCGCAGGTCCTTTAAAAAAGGGACAATTTGGTAACATAATTTGGAACCTATAAATAGACGAGCTTTTGTTTGGAGCGGGAAGTTGCGTCACAGTGCGTCTGTAGATATTCTACAAGGATTCCCACATTACTACTCATCCTAAGCTATATTTGTTTCAAATCTTTTGATTTTTTTCCTAAAAGACCCACTACAAAACAGGTATGTTAGAAACAATCGAGTAATGTTATTTGATAGGTGCTTCTGAGGTGCATAATTCCATTATTTGTTACGATAATGCCATCAAATGGGCCTCAAAACATGTATTTGAAATTAAAGAAGACAAATGCATTGTTGAAATGAAGAGAAAAAAAATATTTCATTATTGTTTAGTTGTAAACTGTAAAATACCATACAATCAAGTACATAGTGATGGATTAACTGTTTTTGTGTGTTCTTCTTACATAACTTTTTTTTCTAGCTGGACTTTTTAGAAAAAATAAAAAGCAAAATAAAGTACAATAAAAACTGAAGTGATTGTGATTGATTAAGTGATTTTTAGGCATAGACTTTCCATGGAAAATCAGCCAAAAAATGTGTGCATGCTGTATACCTTATGCTACGTACAAATGTACATAATCATACTTCAAGGAGTTTAAAAGCAATTTATTGCTCTTTACTTTTTATGTGCACTTCAATGACCCATGCTACAACATTTTAACAATCGCACTAATTACACTAGCAAACACTCATATAAAAAATGTTAGACAATTTCCAATTATTGTCCCATGCAGACCCCTCAGAAAAATAAAAAACCAAAATTCAATCCTATCCACCCCGATGATGGTGCACCTGTGGGAAATAATTAAGTGTCTAGGGCAGTGGCGCCGGAATGGCGGCGTTAAAATTTGTCGCCCCAAAAAACATCGTCACCAACCTTCCTTTCCTGGGCGCAAGGGAAATCCCCGTCTGCCCGAAGCGAGCTGACGCATAGCGCAGATAGCGCGCGCGCGCGCGCCATCCGCTGACACAACCGACCATAAATACAATTTGCTGCCGGTCCCGCTGAAAGAAGTCCCCCGGGAAATGAAGCAAACTGGTGGGAGCCAGGCAGCATAAACTGGAGGTTCCGGTACGCACATCGGGCGGTTTGTGTGCTGTTGCAGCATGAAGCAGGCTCTGAGCATACCGGTTAGGACAAGGGTGCTGTATAAATAGAACCCACTCCCAATCCAACCCAACCCAACCCATCGGATCGCATCGCGTCACCAGACAACGAACGGTTAACAACATCGAACCGTTCTTTCAACAAACTGCCCTCGCGTGCCCCTACGGGCACCAGGGACACACATCATTCGGCAACAAACCAAGCACCCAGACCACGGTACTCCTAAGGGTAATGCCATCTCCATCGCCCGTGACTCCTCCCGGGCCGGGTGGGCCAAAAATTATAGTAAATCAATTTTGTTTATGGCACCCGGGCCGATCCATCGTATGGGCTGTTGGGGGAGGGAAGGCGGAGGATCGGCCCTCCCCGGGACGATAAAAGATGCGCCCGGTAGCCAAACCGTGGACGACTACCGTGTTCCGATGTGCAAACGTGGTCGCTGAGGTCGGATACTGCTAGGTTCCTGCTGCTTGTCAGCTCCGGTTTATTGATTAGATGCTAATTTTTCAAACCACCATCGAATGGACGAACCGTGTCCCTGGGCTTGGACTCTATTGCTTGATTTATGGGACAACAGCCCACACGGTGAGGCGGTGCTGGAGTCAAGTAACCGATCAAGCGTACGTCATGGATCCCCTCGCTTTCCCGCCCGGTTCGAGTGTGCATGTTTTTGCCTAACCTCTATTTGTGTAGCTACTACTACTAGCGTTGGTAGTCCACCATCCACTACTACCACCAAGTACACCTCCTGCTTTCATTAGCAGTATGACACAGGGAGTCAGATCCGGTGAAGCGGAAACATAAAACCCCGATGAAATAAAACATTTGCCCCGAAGCAGTAGGCGGAAGAGAGAGGGGCTGGACTTTGACTCTCGCGACCAAGGACCTCCCATGTGTGTCCGCTACAGCCATCCGGCTATTTGCTCAGCCAGAATATGGCAAACTGGAAATGACTATGTAATGGGGAACTAGGGGGACAACAAACAGGGGACTGCTGGGTGATCCATGCTGGATTACCAGTCCCCCGGCCCTCCCCCTCCACTTCTTGTTTGCTTGCCCGGGAAGAGTGTCCCAGCGAGCGTGTATGCATCATACACGTGGACCAGAGCCTAGGAACATTCTATTTGCAGGACTTATTGGAACTCACTTGATAAACATGGTGATGCCGGTCGTCTCCATCGCTCGGCTGATGCCCTTCCAGGACGCGACCATCGTGTACTTCTGCTTGGCCGTGAGTGGTAACCGGGCATCGGTTGGTGGTGGCCCACATGCGTCCAGGCTGGGCACGTTGTTGCTCTTCGAATTGCTACCATTGCTACCGCTCGCCAGCTTCGTTAATTCACAACCCATGTTTCCGCCGTTTTTGTTTCTACTTTTTCTACTTCACCCCACCGTTCACTTCCGGCGCACTTTGCTCGCTCGTTCGCTGTCTCCGCTTTACGGTGACTTTTTTTTTATTTCCTTCCTTCCGTGTTTATCCGGGTTTTCGGCTGCTTCCAGGCTGTCCAAAGGATCAAACACGGCACGAACTATCCAGGACTTGCTTTCCGGCTTTCCCAACCAACACAAACACACACGGGCAGCAGCAGCAGTAGTAGCCTACGGGCTGCCTGGGCAACCAACTATCCTACTCAGCATAAGCACAGCAAGTCATGGCCTGACATGATGGCTTTCGCTGGACCGTCCTTCGTGTCCGTTTCCCCGGGGGCCTGACTGAATGCCTGACTGACTCCGTGTATGCCCGTGATTTGCCTCTCCCCGTTCGGTCTGCTGGATGCTATTTTTCCGGAACCATTTTGCACCAGGTCGTGCCACTGCCACTGAACAATCGGTTGCATAAAAAGCGAATGAAGGTGCAATATAAAGCGGGCAGCAGGATACCGGAGCACGAAACACGGAACACCAAAGCGGGGAACACTCCGCGAATCCTTGTTAATCCACGATTCTTTTTTTTCCTCCTTCCGCTTTCCAACCGATCCTTTCTCACACACTGAAGTGAACCACTGCAAGCCTTTGGCCTTATGAGCTGGGCCACGAGATCAGAACCAGGGCAGGCTGTTGCCGACACAGCCGTGCTAGCTGCACGTTTTCCACTGTTTTCCACAATTTTTCCTTTGCCCCGTTTGCAAAAGCGATGCACCAATTTCTGGCTTTACTGCAGCTTGCACTCCCGGATCTCGGATCCTGAAACACTCAATCACATCACAGCAGCAGCAGCAGCGCATACACGCTAGCCCAGCAGCATCCGGTAAGGCTCGTGCACAGAGCTCATCACACTACACAGCAGCAGACACACACTCACGCGAGCAAGGACACACCGGGGTAGTAGTAGCCCGCTGTGCCATCGCTCTCGATGCCGGGGAAAATGTGCTGGATCTGCAAAAAAAAATCAGAAGAGCCAAGCTCGGTATTTACGGCCGTTCGTCGGTCGCTACCAGCGTGCCTGGGCGGTCTGGCGGAAACAGAATGCGGGGACACGTATCCTGCTGTGGGTGGTGGGCTTCCTTCTCTTTCTTTCGCTCCACCACAAAGACATACACAGGCGCACAGGGTACGCACGTTCGTTCGCAGCACAATCACAGTACACGGGGCGTCAAGAATGAACGCCACACCACGCGCTCCCACCGCCTAGCACGTCACTTTGATCAAGGCTTCTCCCAACTCCCACCTCGCTGTGGGACCGGAACACCGGAACCACGAGACCGGAAGCCAGCGGGGGCGGTGGTTTTCCAAGTAATTCCACCAAATCGATGATTGGACTTTTCCACCTGTCTCGGTGCCACAACGAACGAACGAACGAACGAACGAACAAAACTAACCTAACACGGTTACTGGGGATGTCACAAATTAGGTGCAGCCTACTACGCGATATGGCGTAACCTGGAAGGAGAGAAGAAAGAACCCAGATAAAGCGGTGGCAGGCTTGGGCCTGGGGTGGTGTCGCCAGGGATACCGAGCGCGCACTCCTGGAGTAGAGCCACTCTACTAACGCGCACACATACAGCACACTAGCACACACTTCACGTCACGTCCGTAACCAAGCGCGGTGGTGTTGCCCACTCGAGCTACCACGATGATAACCACGACGACGGCGACGACAACACGACGATGTGCTCGAGTTTTGATGTAATACACTTAGCCCACCTTTATCTGATTGCCTCCCTTTGAGTCCACCTTCGGGACGCACATGCAACAACAATAAAAAAAAAATTGCCCTCCAATGGCCTCAGCACCATGCACAAAGGCTATCACGGAACCCATTCTTCCTCCTTCCCTTCGCACATTCCAAAAAGGTAGCTTATTTTATCTAGGACACTCGACTGCTGCTGGGTCGACAAGGGCTCGCGCTGGAAGGATCGGAACGAAATCCTGTTTTGCAGGATCGAAGCGTTGCTGTCGGCTATTGTGCTCTATCTGCTTCTCTCTCTATCTCTCTCACACACTTTTCCTGCCAGCCGACCTGCACTCAACATCCAAAGGGATTGGGAAATTGAAACTTTTTGCAGATTGAAACCACACCATAGGCTCACTTTTTGACGAGCACCCACCCCGGGGGGGTCCACAAACACTCGTGCACACCGACCTGCGACTCCTGTCCTGTGAGGTCCGAGTTCAAAGCCCGGTAGTTTTTCCTACAGCTTCTTTCCATCAAAAAAAAAAAGAAGCAAGGACTCCCGGAGTTTGGACTTTCGCTTTCACGTAACCCCTGTTACGGCACCCCACACACTAGCACAACACACGACCGTGTCCGATACAGGTCCGACTGTTTTTTTTTTGTGCCAAATAGTTTTGCACTTATAACAGGGAGGCGACAGGAGGTGGTGAAAGGAGGGGCTTAGCAGGTTCTGGTTCCAAAAACAAACGGCAAACTACCGTGTAAAAGTGGCACGCAGTAGGACACAGCACAAGGACAAGGTGTTAGTGCTCCTGCCAGGTACTCCTGGCCAGAAAAAGGTAGGGTACACTACTCGCGGCAAACGGCGACACAACAGCAACAACAACAGTAGTAGCAGCAGTAGCAGCAGCAGCAGTAGCGGTAGTATATAGCAGAAGCTGGAGAGCAACAGAGAACCGTGTCCGTCGTCCGTACCTCACAGCACCGAAGTCGAAATGCGGGCTGCGTGCTTGCTCGCTTACTGCTGGCTGCTGGTTTGCTGGCTGGTGGCGCCTTCGGCGGCCGCACGGCTAGGATATCGGTCTCTCACTTGCGCACCATCGGCCGCCCACACGCAATCTCACCCACCCCCCGGATTGAGGAAAGAAGGAAGGTGGAAGTGTGCTTGCGCCCGTAGCGATGCATGTGTTTGTGCTACGAGAACAGAGAGAGAGACACCCGAAGGAGAGGGGGGAGGTAGCAGGCTGGCGTGCCCGGCTCGATGTTGTATTCATTGGTGTTTTCGGAAAATCCTAGGTCACAAGCACCGAAGGCGCATGTTCGCACACAAACAAACACATACGGTCAGCTCCCTGTCTTTCTCTTTCACTCTCGTTGATTTTTTCCCTGTCCTCCTCTCTCTTGCTCTAGTAGTCTCTCTGACGGGATAGGAATTTTCCGAATGAAAACTCGCATCCAAGTGTGCGGCGGCCACCAACGAGCCAACATTGGCTGGCGAGAGCGATGCCTCGGGAGAGTCCGCAATCAACTCCCTCCCCCCCCCAAAAGGAAAGGCTTGTGGTGGAAGAGATGGAGAGCTGGAGCGGTGGGGGGGCATATGTTCCTATACACGCCATCCAGCGCACACCTGAGGCCAAGATGCTCTCGCATCATCGTGGTCGCAGTCGCCGTCGTCGTGGTTCGCTCGGTTTCGGAGTGTCGGACTATTGATTTTTAAAGCTTCTCTTGGACACACTCCATCGCTACGGGGAGGGACGCCTTGCAGCTGTATGTTGTTGTCTTGTTGGTTTTCCCAAAAAGTCTCGAAAGGATCCTGGATGAAGTGGCAAAGAAAACTGAAAAGCAGCGAAAGAGCCAGAGAGAGAGAGAGAGAGAGAGAGAGAGAGAGAAGAGAGCACGCCCTGGAGGATTACTTCACTTGAGAAGCTGCAAACAAAAGCCAGCATGAGGCTGAGTTGAGCTATCGTTTGGGAAATCCTTGAAATCACAACATGCCAGGCCAGGCCAGGCCAGGGCAGACCAGGCCAGAGGTTAGGAGGGGGGGGGGGGGGGGCGCAGGAAGGCAGAGAGGTTTTACTCCCATTCAAGAGCGAGAGCGAAGCGCAAGGATTGAACGAAGGATCCCTGGCGGATCCTTCTGTGGTCCTGCTGAATGACTGGAGCAAAGAAGAGGAATGCGATAAATCTTTCTTATTGTGTGCCGCCTTTAGCGAGCCGGGCCATCCAGCTACTCCGCGCAGTTAAGGGTGCTAGTAATGTGGAACAGCCCTCTCCAGGAGGGTCTTAACAAGCTTAACGGCATGCGAGCGGCCTCGTAAAGGAGGCGCCAGGGTGCGGTGTGGGATGGGAGGGATGCTAAACACAATTGGTAACACAATCCACAACCACGTCGTTTGTGGATGGTGAAGAGGGAGAATGGGAGGAAGGTGGCCTCCCCAATTAGAGATGCTGGGGAAAGAGAGTAGATCAAACGCGGGACGAGCGCGCAAAGCGAGAAACAATCAAAGCGAATTACGTAAAGCTGGAAACAGCCGCACCAAATGGGATCTCGCCATTGTGGCCCGGTTTTTTTTTTTTCGTGGTTGTGGCGCCCAAATCGCTCCGGTCGCGTAGAGCATCGGAGCCACCTCTCAGCGCCGTCACCCTTCTCCGGCATGTGCTGCATCACATGTGGTGTTTTCCGATAAAGTAGATAAAGCGTAAATCTCCCCCCTTCTCTGCACCATCCTTTTATCACTTCCTCTGTAGCCCACCTTGCCACCGCCAGCTTTTTTTTTGTGGATTGAAGCATAATTAGGTCGAAATATGCACAGAGGAGAACGAGAGGAGGAGCAGAAGAGAGCCGTTTGTGTGCGTGCATGCTGAGCGGACGAACGGTAATCGGTGGCGGCTTTGGGGGTGGGGGAGCTAACGGCACCAGCAACCACCCCACAACACGCCTTATTCATCATGCCGTACTCGCATATGATCTTCGGACAAAAACAGGATCCTTGCGTACGAAGCAACTGGTTCGCAGTCGCCGCCGCCTCTCTCTCTCGCTCTCGCTCTCTTGATCGCGACGATCAGCGTCGTGATGGCATGGAACCGACTAGCGTTCATTTTTTTTCTTCTTTTTCTGTGAGGTTATGCTTGAGCGCGGGGCACTTGGATGATGCGGGAAAACCGGCTCCCGAAGATTCGACCGAGAGTCGACTTGGAGAGAGAGCGAACGATCCACGCAATTATCCACACGAGAGGCCTCTACCGCCGAAGACCAAGATACCGAAGATACAGAGAAGGTTCGACCGTGTTCAGGGTACGATCGCCGTACCGTTGTCGTCGCCGCCGCCGCCGCCATTCGAGAAGCCATCATGGTGATCGCGATCGTTGTCTATAGGGTTTAGCCAGTAGTTCCCGTGCTAGTGTGTCTAGTGTATATTAAAGTCTAGTGGGAGGTTAGTGCAGTTAGCAGAGGCTGAAAGTGACGCCTGTTGTGATCGTGTTCTAGAGATCGATCGCCAGATCGTGCGGGGGGAGGAGACCCACATTCCAGCATCTTTGTGAGTGAGTGCATGTGTTTAACTAGGTTTTATTATGTAGAGAGGGATCCCTTGTTTGGGCTGCGGGGAGGAGGATCACACCAGCATGTGAAACCGAAGCCGATGACGTAGTAGTGATCTGCGGATCGTAACAGTACCCGCGAGTTCAAACGAATGAAAGGGGAAACGAAACGGAACTGCTCTACACCTGTTACACTATTCGTTGTTAGTGCAAAAGGCGTGCTCCCTCCACTCGCCCTTTAGCGAGCATAAAGCATCGCTTGTCGCTCTCCTTCCATCGTAAGGCATCCCAGGCTCCGCCGGATCCATACCGGATCGCGGTGCTTACCACCACCGTTTCTTCATTCATGCCAATGTTGTGCAGCATAAACAAGCGAGCGAAGAGCAAAAAAAAAATAAAAAGGCGATCAAGAACAGAAGATCAACCCTTTCCCACACACCACCTCACACACACCGGCACCTGAAATCCGTGGGTTCAACGAGTTCACCAACACCAACGGGTGTTCGTACGCATGGGGGACCGACCGACCGACCGATCGTTCCGTTTGCCGATGCGCGCTTGGGCTGATGCGGTTACACCTGGCCCCTCTTCCGTCTCTGCTGGCCCCCTTCGGAAGGTTCGTCTCTTTTATGCCTTTCCTTTATCCTCCGGCTTCTCTCTGCCACCTTCTCCATGGCACCATGATGAAAGATCGGCAGCAGGATGGGACGACGGTTCGGTGTATAGTGTGTGAAGAGAATTATTAAACGCACTATAGACGGACCCCAAACCGAGACCCTAGAGAACGCGACAATACGAAACCTGTTGCTGCTGCTGCTGCGTATGGCCTGCGACACCTTGTTGATTCTTGGCGCGATCGTCACTTGCTTACATTAATTCCATGTGCTCGGAACGTCCCGCCGGAAGGTGAAGCCCGGGAGAATCGGCGAGCCCTCTTTCGCTCAGTGTTTCTTGTGCTGTGCTGTGGAGAAGCCAGCCCGCCTGCCAGCCATCATCTTGTGTATTATCAATTCCATGGTTAAAGTGAACCACGGCTGAATCCAGATCTTCCAGAGGTGCTAGTGCTTTTCCAGTGTATGAGTGCATGTGTCTGTATGGATACCAACGGTCAATAACATATGGCGAATAGGAATACGAACGATCGATTGCAGATGGTCTCTGTTGGATGGTGAATTCGGAATGATTCGATAGCAATAGAGTGCTTTCCGTCCGGGTTTTCCTTCTTCAACCCCAAGCAGAAGCAAGCGGTAGCAAGGTACCGGAACGGAGTCGAACCTCAGAAACACATGACGCGAGGGGGGAGAGGAGTGAGGGATACGCGAGCCAAGCGTGACGATATGCGCGGTGCGGTAGGCGATCCGACGCGTGTGCCAAGTTCTCCTCCACGGCTCATAACGATCAGTTCAACGATCACACACATCGCTTCCGTATGTTCTCTTGTTCTTTCTTCTTGCTCGCAACCAGGTGTCCGATACCAGGTGGGGACTGTTGGACTGTTCACCCCCACGGACATCGAGGAATGTGTGACTCCAAGATGTCTGATGTTTCCCGCACCGAAGAGACCGAACACGCTGGTGTGGCGAATTGTGGTCAAACCATTGAGACACGAAACATCCAAAAAAGCAAACCACAAAACTATACCACTCTATACAGCTGCAACTCACGTCTCGCACTACACAACCACCTACCAGCCGCCAGGTCGGTGATGGCCGGAAAATGTCCGGACACTCGCTGGCTGTTGCGCTGGGACTCCGGGAGCAGTAGACGCGAGTAGAAGTAGGAAGCTCCGGCGCAATCTCATCGCGCTGCCAGGCCAGGCGATACGTAATTATCCCCGGGAGAAGGGAACCCACACAATGCTGGGAACCGCCGTTTCGCATGCCTTGGCTACCCCACCAACGCCACCGGTGGACTCATCCTTCTCCTACACCACCGGAACGCTTCTGGTCTGCTGCTGTGCCTTCTGTTTAATAACTTTTTCCCTTACATCAAACTCACTGGAATGTGAAATTTAAATCAATTGTTTAAAAGGCGTAAGCAGGACGGCAGCATGGCGCTGGAAGTGAGCCAGAGCTAGGCCTCAGCTGCTGCTGCTGCTGCTGCTACAGTGTTTCCACCACGTCTGTATGCCCCCTTTGAAGGTGAAGTTCTCTACGCAACTGTAGTG
>NC_064878.1:5882500-5895000 GCF_943734665.1 Anopheles aquasalis | reverse complement strand
GTAAACTACTAGCGGCCACTTCCACGGGGCGGGGGGGGGGGGGGGGAGCTTAAGATGGTTTGACTATTTCTTCTCTTTTCCATCCTTTCTTCACTACCGCACCAATAGCGAAATGTGCCATTACCGATGTCTCGATCACACCGTGTCCGGAAGCGGCCGAAGGTCGTGCCTGTGTCGTGTATTCTGGTTCCAATGTAACCATCTCGTTTGACTTTACACCCGGTAAGTTCCGGCCCCATCGCAGCGCAGCCGGGTGACATCAACTGATGGATCGCTCTCCCCCCTTTACCTTCCCACGACAGCGTTCTCCTCCAACGAGCTGACGGCGGATGTGTACTGGACCCAGCCAGCCATAGATTTGCCGTTCATTGGGATGGATCCGGCCGCCTGCAAGTACACCGCCTGTCCGGTTACCAAGGACACCAAGCAGAACTACACCTACGATTTGAACATCAAAAAGTCGTACCCAGCGGTAGGTATTTCGGCGACGGGGCGGAAGGGTAGTTCCAGCAGCCAATTTACCACAAACACACGTGGGATTCTTATTGTTCTCTCATTCGGGGTGTTTCGTTTGTTTTACTAGCGACAATACGATGTCAAGTGGAAGCTGGTCGGTGAGAACGCTGGCGACGAGTGTTGTTTTATCTTGCAGATCAACATCACCAAGAAGAAGAAGCGCACCTAGATGGCACACATGGCGCATGTGCTGGACAAGGGTTAATTCGCGTGAGAACGTTATGTGTATGCCCACGATCATCGGACGCGATCATACGCGGCCACTGGAAAAGGTAGATCAATAAAATGGTTCTTATTAGCAGCCGTACAGTGCGTGCGCGTGTTTGTCGCCTCCGCATGGTCAATTTCATATCACCAGCAGATACCGAAAAAGGGGCGATATCCACCTCCCTTCCCCCCTTTCCTTCCTCTTGGCTCAAGGCAGCAAAGGTTACTCCCATGACACTCCGGTTCACCTCTCCGCTAAGACGGCTTCTCTCAGGCAGCGAAAAGGTCATGGCGGTGGTGCGTAAAGGAATAAAAGGGGGAGGGGATGGAAAGCACACCAAAAAGAAGCCATTCAAGACAGAGAGACAGAGAGAGAGAGAGAGAGTGAGCTGGCAAACAATGTATAGGCAACACAGCTTCTTTGGTGCGACCGCGATCGATACCACAATGAAAACGGGGTGCGCGCACGTTGAGGCCGTTGTGCCAAATCGCGCTCTCATTGGCACAAGGCAGCGATCGTAGTAGGTCGTTTCGGGGTTGCCATCGCTCAATACCGTTTTTGGAAGGAGGTTCAATTCAACCATATATATCTCCGTTGCCGGCGGCGGTGTGTGGCCTGCACCAATGGAGGCCAACGAGATTCAAGTGAGGTAGCAGCACCATGGATGAGATGTTGCTCATGTAAGACGGAGACGGAGTGTCGGTGGTGGACGAAATAGCTTTTTTCGGACAATCGCTCCACCATCCCCCCACATTACGGCGATCGGTCATGCATCGGACCAGACCAGACCGGACCAGAGGCCAGACTGGCAGCAGCAGTGAGTGAGTTGAGGCGCGTGCCATCATCAACATCATCTGTGGCATCGCGGGTCGACGCGGTTGTCATCCCGGACTGGCATTTTCTTCCTGGTCGTGGCGTGGCGTGGCGTAGCGTGTCGTGGGGGAGTTTAACCTGTGGACTGGGTGAATTTTATAGTGCAAAGAGCGGCGAAGTGGCGAAAGTGGCGGTTAGGCGAAAGCAGCAACCTGCACGTCACAGATGATCAAGTACCGGCAGCAGCGTGTCCGTTCGTTAGGTAGGTCAAGCACATCCGTAGCGGGTTTATGGCGAACCCAAAGAAACAACCTTCTACCCTCGCGATCACGCACGATCACGTGATGAGCGCAGAGTGAACGTGAATTTGGCGCGCCATGAAGTGCGCCTAAAGCGATACCTGAGGCGAGCCGCTTGGTGTCAGCAGCAGGTCAGCAGCAGCACCAGCAGTGGATTGAATGGCACCTGCTGTCGTTGCACCGGGGGTCCGTAGAAGTAGTAGAAGAAGAAGCAGAAGAGGAAGGGTCGTCAGCGCAGCAGAGAGATGCCCTCAAAGTGCACCTCGCAGCAGCAGCAACATACGAACCGCAGCTGCCGTTAAAGGGTCCGCTGCGCTAGTGTTGGTGTTGGTGATGCTGTTGTTAATATGTTTGCAACATAAAACGCGCACTTCACTTTACGGCCACACGGGACCGTGTACCTCGACCCGGGGACACACCTTTTTTCCCTCGAAAATGTGCGCACACACGCTATATACGGCTCTCCTGCTCTGTCGTTGCTCTCTGCCGCGGCTTTGTTTGCTCAGGTGAGCCCCGGGCCCCCGGGGACATATCCGCGCGCGGTTCAACGGTTCTCAGTTGGGGAGATCGGGCGATCGTGCACCGCTTCGCATCGCGTTCGGCCCCTTTTTCAGGTGTGTATGCGTGGTGGTGGTGCCAGCAGCGCAGCTACAGTAGAACCCTTTTGCCTGGCGCCCTTCTGGCATGGTGACGCACCTTTACTCCCCCTCAGCCCCGTTGCACTTCATTCAACGTGTGAGTCGAGTGGTGTGTGCGTGCGTTTCTAAGCACCTTTTCGCTGCGCCACTCCAATCGTAGTGTGCGTTGCAGAGCAAAGCTTCCAGCAGCGACCGACACCAGGACGGGACGGGATAGATAGTTTGCGGTTGTTTTTCAACTGCTTCTTCTTCTTCTTCTACTTCCAACGAGAACCTGAGCATCTCTCGGTGGCCTCGGCTTTTCTCCGGCATTCATTGGCCGTAAGGTTTCGGGCGGGGTGCTGGTGTGCCAAGAGTCGCGGAAACATTTCTCCGAGCATAGCATGCCGTGTTGCTGGTTGTTGGCTCGAGAGCGGGTTTGGCAGTTGCTCGGCAGCCACGGCGATTCGAAGATTCGAAGCGAAGATCATCGCGAAGGAGGCCACGCGACGTTCGGTGGTCGGTCGGTCGGTCGGTCGGTCGGTCGTCCGGTGATGACGTTGTCGTGAATCGAAATTCAAATTATCACAAACCGTGAGTGTGTGTGCTGTGTGCCGTGTGTTCTCTCGTTCCGCGTTGGCACGACTGTCAACCAATTGTTTCGTAATTGTGTGTTTCAAGTGGCGGCTTGGGACGAGAGGGTGTTTGCAAGAGAAGAAGCGCAAAGGGGCTAGCCGGGTGGACAATCAAATGGACTCGCATGGACTCGCGGTGTGTGTCAGTGACGTTGTTGGTCGTGCATAATAGCGACAGTGCGTTGTTTGTGCCTCAAACAATCCTCAGCATCGCTATCGGCATTCGTCGTCATCACCATCATCGCACAACAACAGAACGACAACAGAAAAGCGTCATCGTCGTTCTCTCGCAGCCATATTCAAGTCAATATTTGAGCAAACCAACGGATCGTGTACCACGGAGTGTGCTTGGATTGTAAAGTGGTGGCGTGAAGTGGAGTGCAGTGCAGCAGCAGTGTCTTCCCCTCGAAAGCCGCCCAGCTAGGCTAATTACAGCAGCAATCCCCGCGAGAACGCACCAGCCTCTAGCGACATATCGCAGTTGGCTCTGTTGGGTTGGCAAATACCAAAGAGCTCGACGCGGTGAGGAAGGGGTGCAGCATCGCGGGACACCATTCCACCCGGTGGGGTGGCAAAACTTGTTCCAGCATCAGCACCAACCCGTATCCCGCACAAACGATCTCGGTCACACGGTACACTTCCGCCGTCGATTAAGCAGATGATTGGGCTTTTGGAGGCGAAAAGACCGGTGCGTCCGGGAAGAGTAGCACCAGCAGCAGCAGCGAAGGCGGTGGAAACTCTGAATTAAATCAAATCCAACTGTCTCCCTTTCTTTCTGGCACAACGCAGCACCGTGTGCCGTTGGCGTGTGGCCAAAACTAAAGCCCCCTTGGGCCTTGGGAGAGGAGCACGGCTCATCCCGGGGCAGTGGACGGGGCAGTGGACCCCTTTCGCTCGCGGTAACGGTAAAGCGGCGCTGGCACAAAACTGGAACAAACAGCACGCGTTGCTGGAGCCCAGCATAACCGTAACCGAAGCGTGTACGAAGCGATTCCCCGCAGTCCGGGTCTTTGCTACCTTGAGAAACTACCTTTCTCTCTGGTATGCCGCCGAAGCGGGCCCCTGGATACCCTTCTTCTACTTCTTCTTTGTGTTTTCCTGCGAACCACTGCCACTGATCCGGCTATGTGTGACAAAGTGAGCATTGCGGCTACGTGGGACCGGAAATAATTGTTTTGCCAAAAGTTTGCCGAACGAGAAAGCCACTCTGCAGCAGCAGCGACGAGTAGCAACCAGGCAACGCCTCCTACTGTCGCGCCATTCGCATAAACTTTAAGCAATCCCCAGCGTCAAAAAAGGCACGTAGTTGGCGACCGCTAAAGACGGCGAACCGGTCACGTTGCCTGGAAGGCCAAACAGGAAAAGAGAAGGAAAAAGATATCGGTATAAGGTTCGTCCGGAGGTGCGACATGGGCGATGGAAACCCATGTTTGGACCGTACAGAGTGATGTCATTCGATGTGTGAATTAGCAGCAGCAGCACCGCGACAACGCATCAACGAAACATCGGTGGATTTGCGAAAGAGTGCTATCTACTGCGGCCTCCCCGTTTCTAATCACACTCGTTACGCATCTATCCATCATAGTAATCGAGTTCAGAGCGTCCTAATCAAACGACGATAGTGTGCCGCAGGTCCAGGAAAGGCTGGTGTGATTTGGGATCGACGTCACGATGAGTAATGAAACGGAACAAACCACCGCCGGTGACGGTACCGGGGGTGGAGCCGGTGGTGGTGATACAGAAAATTTAAAATTATCAACCCAAAGCACCACCGATAATAATGGATCGGGTGGTGGTGTCACGGGACAGCAGCAGCAGCAGCAGCAGCACTATCATCAGCGACAGCACCATCATCATCATCATCTGCAGCAACATCACCATCACACGATCATGTCGACCAGTGTGGAGGAGGAAGAGATCGAGGAGCACGAGATCGTGGAGGAAAGCAGAAGCGAGGAGGTAACGGCACTCAAGCCAGCAGGTCCGCAGCAACCACCACCGCAACGTGCACCGCCACAGACGTACAAAAATGTGCACGAATATTCGGGTAAGTAAGCACGGATGGATGGCGGATGAACGGTCAGCCAGATTTCGCCGGTCGGTCCATGTTGGTATGTTGTGAAGAACTTCACCTTCACCTAGGAAGAGGTAGGCCAAGTACACAGTCTGAGCAGTGTTATCCACTCAAGAAACCCGTTCGTTCAGAAGGTCAAAGCTGAGATCATACTGGTTCTCACATGTGGCTTGTGCCATTTGGGGGCCCTATCCACTTGGAGGGATGTGTCGATGACGCCAGACAACGATCGTGAGGTATTCCTAGGCCTGGTTGGGAGGGGGTTGAGTAGTCCCCAACTGAGATGGGATGACAGTATCGATCGTGATGCTGTAAGAGAAGGATCTTCCTGTCGGATATCGATCTCTGATCGATCGCTAGCTCCTACGAACGGCTCGATTTACAAACGAAGAGCTTTTGTCCTTGTAGCGTACTGATAAGTAAGTAATTTCTGCTACCATTTGTATCCTGGTCCTCCGTTTTAACCAGACACACTAATCGCCCATAGTGAAAGGCTCTCTCTCGTGGGCGCATAGTATCTCGCTTCGTCGCGTTCGCTCTCGCTCTCTCTCTCTCTCTGTTTAGTATCTTGTGAAGAGCCTCCTCCCTCGCTCAGTGATTGTGGAGTCCGATAGGGTCGCGATGGTGATAATGAATAGCGCAAAAGACAACATGTACACGTTCCGCTGTTTCACGGTCCACGCGAAGTTGTCCGCGACGACGTCAACGACAACGACGACGACGGGGGTGTATGTCCATCGCGCGAACATTTCGTAGAACAACCACCAGTCCAAAAGGCCACCAGCAGCAGCGGCAGCAGCAGCAAGTACTAGCGCGCATGCTACAACAACGAGCCCGATTCAAAGGGGAAACCTTGCCTCTCCAGGCCAGGACTCGCCAAGTGTCGTGTTGTCATCGTGGAGAGCCCCGTGGAAGTACAAAGTCCAATGTTTGATGTGCCGGTATGTGGCATTAACACGCCACCGCGAGACGGGTTAATGCAGTAGTGAACTCTGGTGCGTGGTTTTTGTGATAGAATCCCGGGTTCGGGGGGTGGGAGGATCCGGTGATACCAAAGTGCTCCAATAAATTTGCTCAACCGGGGGAAAATGTCCGCAACAACCTCAACGACGACAACACAACAGACCAAAGTGCCGGCAGTGGCACCACCGGTGGCCACCCTTGGTAGCCAACCGTCGCCGCCCTCCTCATCGGCGAATGGCTCAAAAGAATGGAGTAAAGTCATCATCCTCGTCCTCTTGTTTTCGATTCGCTTCGTAGAATAGGTCAGTTCCGGTCGGTTTTGACCTTGTACTAATCCAAGGCCGTGTCCACATTTCTCCCCTTTCTTTCCAGAGGAAATGCTAGAAACAGAGAAAGCCGGTCTGGTGGAGCGCGTGTACGACCTTGAGCGGCAGGTACTCGAGCATAAGGATGAGATCGTGTGCCTCAAATCGACCCTCGCGGACGTACTCCGTCGGCTGGCCACCATAGATAACAGCTACGAGAATAGCCACAACAGTACCAACAGCAACAACAACAACCACCACCACCACAGCAGCAGCACCATTTCGGGCCGAGCGGGCATCATGTCGTCATCGGCCCACGCTGATAACGGTGGAATGGTAGCAGGGCAGAATAGTTTATCCAGCAAAAGCTTCCGCTTCTCCCGCAACACCCTCACGAGGCGTAAGTTCCACGAAATGGCAATCTCCATGCCCCTGACCGCCACAACAACAACAAGCTGATAGTATCTTGCTAATCACGAAATCCGCCTCCTTCCAACGCCCCGGCTGTGGCTTATCATTTTAGTGAACTCGAGTGTCGAGGAGAAGCGTTTCGGTAGCCGGGTACCCGGTTCCCGGGTAACCAGCTCACCGTCACGGATGACCGCCAGCGCTACGGCCACCGGTAAGACGAGTACACTCGCCCAGAAAGCTATCCACTACTCGAACGGATCGCTACACTCGGACTCGATGAGTAGCCATTCGATCTCTCCCGCACCGTCACCATCACCGCGACAACCGTCGACCGCTGTTGGCTCCGCCGCCCAACATGCGTTACTGGCGGGTGCCACTGGGATGGGTAAACGGTGGTCATCGACCGGGGACTTCGTCAGCACAACACCGGGCAGTCCGAGCGGTAGCAGTGCAAGGTGAGTTCGACAATCGACACCGCATGGGTGCGTTTCACGGAACGTTCATGATTGCCGTCTCTTCAACAGCAGCATGTCCCGGTTTTCGGCCAAATCGTTGCTCAATCTCAGTGGCAACTCGGCGGCGCATCGACAGGGACAATCGCATCCGTACGTGCAGCGCAAAAACGAGGACGACGAGTATGTGAAGCTGTACATCAGTGGACGGCCGATCGTGATACACATTCCCGAGGCGCAGCTACCGACGTACGATCTGACCAAGGTACAGCCGGCCCCAAACCGCCGATTACGGCTCGATTGGGCGTACGGGTACCGGGGAAAGGATTGCCGTTCGAACCTCTACCAGCTGCCGACCGGTGAGATGGTGTACTTTGTGGCCGCCGTTGTCATCCTGTACAACATGGACGAGCACACGCAGCGGCACTATCTGGGCCATACGGATGATGTGAAGAGTTTGGCCGTCCACCCGAACAAGCTGCTCGTTGCGACGGGCCAGTGTGGTGGCCACGAGGGCCGTGAATCGTTACCACACATCCTCATCTGGAACTCGGTTTCACTGGCAACGCTCAACATGATCGGATGTGGCGAGTTTACGGGGGCTATTAACTGCCTCTCGTTTAGCCGGGCCGACAGTGGCAGCATACTGGCGGCGATCGATGATTCGCCCGATAAAATCATCTCGATCTGGGACTGGCAGAAGAAGGAAGGTGGCAAAAAGATCACGGAAACGAAGTGTTCCGTCGATACGGTGGTGGCGGTCGAGTTCCATCCGCTCGACAAGGGACAGATCATAACGATCGGCAAGAACCACATCGCCTTCTGGTCGCTCGATCAGCACGGGATGCTGTACAAGCGGATGGGAGTGTTTGAGAGTTTTGAGAAACCGAAGTACGTGACGGCGATCACGTTCACGCAGACCGGCGATGTGGTGACGGGTGATTCGAGCGGTAATTTGGCCGTTTGGAAGCGGGGTACGAACGTGATCAGTCGGTTCTTGAAGAAGGTTCACGATGGTCCGGTCTTTACGATCTGTGGCCTGCGGAATGGTGGATTCGTGACGGGCGGTAAAGATGGACTGTTGCTGCTCTTCGATGATGCGCTGCACCTGAAAGCGGAACAGATCGTTGAGGCACACTTTGGGGCGGTTCGTGTGGTGGCGCAGGGTAAGGGATCGCAGCTACTGATCGGTACCACGCGCAACTGCATTCTGTCCGGAGACTTTACGCTCAGTCTCGTACCGATCGTGATGGGCCATACGGATATACTGTGGTCGCTGTCGACGCATCCGCAGGTGGCCCAGTTTGTGACGGGTGGTAAAGATCGGTTGCTGCAGCTTTGGGATTCGTTGTCCCACTCGGTCGTGTGGAGTAAGGACATCGGGGAACCAATCTACTCCGTGCAGATCTCCAACGCCGGCGATGTGATCGTGGTCGGTGGTGCTGCCGGACGGTGGTCAGTGTTCGATATCGTTACGCGGGAACTGCTGGCCACGTACACCGATGGGCAGGAGGTGATACAGTGTTTACAGTTTTCACCCGATGGTAACCTGTTAGCGCTCGGTTCCAAAGACAATGCCATCTACGTCTACCAGTGTACCAAGGTGGCGCATCGGTTTTCCAAGATTGGCAAGTGCACGGTAAGCACCACGCGGATGCACACCAGCTGGAGGTTTCTGTTGCTAATCGGTTTTCTCCCACCCTCTCTCTTTACAGGGACATTCCAGCTTCATATCACACCTCGATTGGTCAAAGGACAGCCAAGTGCTGCGAACCAACTCTGGAGACTATGAAGTGCTCTACTGTAAGTTGAAGGGAGACGCTCCGATCCTCTACGGATCCTTTCGCTCACCTCATGATGTTTCATTCCAGGGAATCCAACGCTCTGCCGGCAGATAACGAGCCAAAGCATGGTCAAGAACCTGGAGTGGGCCACCCAGAACTGTTCAGTATGCTTCGACACGATCGGTATCTGGCCGGAGAACTTTGACGGCACGGATATCAACAGTGTGTGCAGGGACAACGAGGAGCAGTTCCTGGTGTGTGCCGATGATTTCGGCAAGATACGGCTCTTCACCTTCCCCGCCTCCCAGCCAAAGGTACGTCACCGACAGGGTTGTTGGCCAGTAACGCCAAGAAGTAAAGACTAACTGCCCCTTCGTCGTCCTCCTTTTTTTCCACAGTCCCTATCGCATAGCTACCGAGGACACAGCAGCCACGTGACCGCCGTGAGGTTCATGCACGACGGGTTACGGTTACTATCGGCCGGTGGTCTCGACACAAGCGTTCTCCAGTGGAGAGTCATGTAATAATACCGTCCAACCCAAGGGATAATTCCGCGCACGAATACGAGCACAGAAGGATGGAGGCGGCATGTTCTCCATTCTTAAACCTCTTTTCAGTCATAAGCGGGACCCCGGGCTAGTGGCCACCGGCTACCCAGTGCGTGGGTCTCTTGCATTAGGCCGTTAGAACAAACAGAATATTTTATTTTAATCCCGAGCACCCGCAAGAAACTAACTTATTTGTTTTTATCACGACCACCGGTCATCGGTAGCGTAGCGAGCATGTTAAGGTGGAATAAATTAATACCTCCCAGAATACCTGGCGCCTGGCGAAAATACCGAATTCTGAAAATTACCAGTCTTTTTAATAATTACCGAATTTTTTTGCCTTTTCTTTAACTGTGTCATCCACGCGAGCACAAGCACTGCTCGGCTTGAATTTCGCTCAATTTTAGCTCAATTTTTTCCCCCGAATTTGCTCGAATCATCGTCAATTGGGTAATGGCACGGTTCTTTTTCTTCGCCGCCTGCCGCCGAGTTCGTACGCGTTTCAGTGTTGCTCGTGAGAAATTTACATTTCCGGGTAAAATTACAGCTTTTCTTGGTAAAATTAGTTCGCAAAAGATTCAGGCGCGTCAAACTCAGTGATAGATAACTATTTCGCTCGGGAATTTTACGGAATTTTGGTGGTTTTTTCGGTTTTTACTTACCTGCCGACGCGCGGTGGTAACGGCGGCTTGGCGTGGTTTTGCCGTGCTGCGGCGGCGGTCCCTAGATATGGCGGCTTTCATTTTGTTTCTGGCGCGCGCGCGGCGTCGGTCGAGAGCGTGGCGCGGAGGGTGCATACCAAACTTCTCTTGGTTCTCCTTCGTCCTCGTTTAATTAATTTGTTGCTTCGTTAACTGAAATGCGTTTGGCGCCGGTACACGCTATCCGAGCTAAAAAGTTTTCTTTTCCCGGGCTGCTTTTTTTCCCTCTTCGTCGTCGTCGTCGTCGTCGTTGGTGGGCGCGGTGAGTGCGTGCGTGTGACGTTCGGTCGAGCGCGAAAACTCGCGGTGGTGTGGCTTGCTGCGATGGCGGCCAAGATTCGGGTTTTCTCTTTACTTTTCCAGCGAAGCGAAATAACCGTGTGCTGTTTCGCAGTATATTCTTGTGAATTTGCTTCCTTATTATGGGCCAAATCACAGGAGTATACTGTGAGATGGTGTCACGCGAGACACCTTCGTCGTCGTCGTCATCATTTTCCGGAAAAGGAGCCACGAAGAGGAAGGACCCGATGGAGGAAGCTTCTTCAATTTGCTTACCATGTGCTTGCGGCGTGTGCTGCGTACGTCGTGCCCGATAAAGAAGCAACCGCCAACGAGTCGTGCGCACATCCACACACACCAGCAAAAGCATGCACGCACGTTTAGGGGCGTCGACGGCAGCTGTACGAGCGAGCGGCAGAAAAAGGTAACTAAAATTGGCCATTTCCTTCGCTTCCCTTTTTACGAAATGCGCCCCTTCGTGGCGACAGCACCGTATTGCTCCATAACCACACTTTTGTGGTCGTCCACCTTTCCCGCGCGCCACGTTTCTGTGCGTAGAATGGGAATAGGCGGGCAATACGCTGTTCCTTCTTTAAAATGATGATTTCAATGTCACAGAGCCAATCCAATGAGACACAATAGTGTCGCTGACATCAACGACAATTTCCCTTTATCTGATCATTTCCACCACACAGCACCTCTTCTTCCGTCTGGCTCTGGAGAAGAAGGGGGGTGGTCGAGGAAGGCCGCCGCATCATCATGCGCGCGTGTGGTGTCCGGCGAAAAAAACCCATGTGCCCGTCAAGAGCGAGTGTCACTAACCTCACTATTTGCACTTTTCATTCTCCGAACAGGTTTCCGCGCGGCGAGCGGTGAGAGATCCCGTCCTCGTCGTCTGTCTGGTTCATGGGCGCTGTCCAGTGACCGAGGATAAAGATGACCGCGATTAGGAAATCCCGGATATTTAAATCTTCTGCCTTCGGTGTGGTAGCTGGAGGATGGAAAACACGTGTGAGCAATTTGTCTGATCGAATCCCGCTCTCCACGTGGTTTTGCTGGCAGCAACGATGATTCATGGTCCGCGTGGTCAACTTCTCATGCTCTCCATATCTCTGGTGCGCCGGTAGGGTTATGCAACCGCCATGTGGCCGGCTGCAAAGAGATACGAGTTGGGTTGGATCATCATTCCATGTGATGAGTGATCGTTGAGACTGATGTCGAATAATATATATTCTCAAATTTGCATCCCGCACAAATCGCTTTTGGCTCCAAATTTTTTATCCGAAAAATAAGAATTAAGGTTGTGGATCTGGAAAGGCCGCTTACTAAATGTTATGTTCACGTAAACCAAGAAATATTTAACCAGCAAGAGGTCTACGATTCCGGTAAAGTTAATTCGATGAATTTCTAGTAACACTGGAACTAGGATTGAGACTTTTTCTCGCAATGTGCTGGCTCATCGATGTGTAATCCACTGGTAACTACGATTGTTGGAGTGTTATTCTGCTGAAGCAAAGTTCTACAGTTCGAAGGCACGTAACAAACGGGATAGAATCACGTCATCATGTAAAAAAAGGTGAGCAAGTTCAACGTTTAACGGCTATTTAATGGAAGATTCATTCTCTTCAGCATCCAATTTCGATAAACCCTTTTGAAGTCGCAAATTCACTATGTACTCTAGGGTAAACCGAAAATCGGTTCTGCCCATGGAATCAGAACCATCCGCATGGACCGCGTAATGTTGCCTTAGTTCTCTAATCAATCGGAAGGAAGCATCACAGCGATCGCACTGGTAGATATTGTCTCCGAGATGTTTCCGTAAATGGCATTTTAAATCTCCATTTTCAGCGTATCGCTTCTCGCAGAACATGCACGCAAAAGGCTTCTCCCCGGTA
>NC_064878.1:5870000-5877500 GCF_943734665.1 Anopheles aquasalis | reverse complement strand
GTGGGGGGTTCGCTAGTTCCGTTGTCCCGTTGTGACAATTGCCTCAGACTGGACTGCCCTTGTTGCGCGCCTCGTCTCCCAAATTACCCATCCATCCGATTCCGGTTCGAGACGGAAAATGAAGTGCCAGCCAGTGTCCGTGCGGTCCGTCATAAGACAACCACGTGGCTTCCGACAAGAGGATTAACTTTTTCTCACACTTTATTCGTCCCTTCGCTGGCATTTCATTCTCTCTCTTTTACTCCGCCTATCTCCGTTTTGCTGCCGTCCGTTTATGGTGTCCTTCGGTCGGGAAGCTCCTTCTCTTCCTTCTTCTTTCACCATAAAAAGGATCCCATGGGAAACACGATATCCTTCGGGTGAGCGCACGCAAAAGGGAACGGGAACTGCGACGGGAAGCGCAGACAGTCCGGAACAGGGAGCGTAAAATAAAATTTAGGAAAACAAACTCTCATCGCAGCCCGTGGGAGCCAATGGCATGGGAAGCGCACCAAGACGCCGGACGCATCATTATCAAAACATCGGTAAGGTTTCGTTCGGATGATGGTAATTGGAGTAAAGGGTGACGTGGCCCCCTTTTTAATAACCTGGCAACATTTTCATACTTCACTTCACACGTTTCACCGCCCGGGCGGATCTTCAGATGAATGACGATTTTAGGGGTTCCGGAGCACAAGTGCTAATACCTTGTAATTAGCAATTCAAATTGTAGCACTTTAATCGAGAATTGTTTGAAAAGCTAGTTATTTTAGCAACTTTTAGTGAGTCTGTCTGTTAAGGAAATAATTTTAGATCATCTTCTCGGAAAATTATTGATAGAAATAATAGATAGAGGTTTAATTATTCTTTTTTTAAATTTATTAAACAACATATTAATTTATTCACATGCCGAAACAAACCATTTTATAGTTTAACTTTTTTGAACACAAATTAATCCCTTACTACTAATATTTAATGTCTTTTAATTTTCTTTTCATAATATTTTTTTCCTTATTTCCTTATTTCTAGCGAAGCTGCCGGGCACATAAAGAACTAGGACATTCCTACACTTTGCAAATAATTATCATTCCATCCCCTATTTGTCCATCGCGCGGCACGCTGCAGCTGCTGGCATTGAAATTGTTTGTTTCATTAACCGCGTACGTAGCACCAGCGAGCTGCTGGTCCGGAACCAATTTGCGAAAACCACCTTCTTCTTGCAGCGCACGGGAGCCCGGGATGCCACCGCATTAGCATTCCATCATAAGCGGGCTCGCAGCATAAGCGTGTCAAGCGTGCTCTACCCTTCAGCTCGATGACCGATGATATGGCTGGCTGGCTGCGATGCGGATGCATTCCGTGTTGCCCATCCCTATGCACCGCACCGAAACCGCAACCCGCTGGCGCCAGCGATGCGATGGCATTTTCATACCTTTTTTCCCATAATGTTGAGGGCCCTCCGAACTAGCATTATGTCCGTGTGGGCAAGGAGAAGCGAGTGTGGGAATTTTCTGGGATCTGCGAAACGCCACCACCAACACCGATGGCCGATGCCGATTCGTCGGCATCTTCGAGATCAGATCGCGCTCGCTCCCTCGCTCCCTCGGTTCTAGGGTGTTAGAACGCATTCTTTCACATTATGCTGCCGCTGCTGCTGGAGGGGTGCGTTCTCGAGTCCCCTCTCGGGGTTTTTGGGAATAAACAAAACCGAAAGAAGAATAGGAAAAAAAAGCAGCAAGGGTCGGCGCGTTGTCGCAGGAGAAGTAGCGAGATGGGAGCGAGACCCTTTCCCTTTTTAGGGCTGATCGTCTCGGTTGGTGTGGCCGGGCGAAGCAGCAGGAGCTGGGAAGTGGACGAGTGAACGAGCAAACCAAACTCTCTTTCTTGTTTTCTCTCATGGTTTTCCACGTCGGTCGACCAGGAGGTTCCCACCATCGGTGCTCCGGGAGCATAGGAGCATAACGGCGGCGACGACGACGACGACGACGGAGCGAGCATAAGTATGTTCACTCCCTTTCCATCGGTCGGTGTGTGTAGATTGTTTACATCCTGCGTGCCGTTGCCCCTGCGCTCTCCTGGCTGTCTCTGTGGGTCAGCTGCTACCGTCGTGGCGTGGGAACCCGTGGACCGACCGACCCTCGGTCTCCGAGCGTGAGCGTGAACGAGAAGCGCCTAGGTGGTTTATAGGGAGGGGAGCATTTGGTTAAATTGTTAATCATGATCATGTTGTTCGTGGCACGAACACGACGGTGGCCACACGGAAAGGGACCGCACCGTCTCGCTTTCTCACGCCACAGCGCGATCACCGGCAAACTCGAGCTGCTGCTGCGGATCAGGATCGATCGCCAACGAGATGGCATTCTCGTGCTGAATGCCGATGGTGTCGGATCGGTTCTGACACCGTTCTGGCTCGCGATCTCATCTCGGTGATCATCTTCAACTCTCGTACAGCTTTTCGTGCGATGGCGAATCCAAGCAAGCTGAATCCGAATCAACAACCACAGCAGCACCATCACCACCATCATCCGCAGCACCCGCAACCAACAAGACAGGAACGGCAGGATTATGCCTCCTCCGAGAGCTATCTACGTCGGATTAAGGCGGAAATCAGAAAGGTAGGTAGGCGACAACGGCCAACGTTTGCGGTGGCGTTTAGATGTGCAAAGTGATGTGGCCACAAAATGGCAACGGGGTGGTGATGATCATTCAATCAGTGTGCGGAGTGAATTTATTTCAATGTTGGGCAACAGAATAGTGATCAGTGGTCGCGTAGAGTGGTCTAGTCAAGGGGGGATTGCGCAAATCCTAATTGGAAATCCAAATGTGCTAATCTGCTTTGAATGTTTCAGTGCCACGTGTTGGCCGATGTACCAGGTATGGGTACCGGGTAGGAAATTCATGAAAGCAATTCACGAGGAAGTAAGTGAACGTTGAATAAACATCAGAGTTGGCGGCGGAAGAATGGAGAAGGAATTGCATTTCCATTCCAAGTGATCTATGATGCAACTTGTTTTGTGATTCCTAAACCTAAGAAGTGAATAACATAATGGAGCAAAGTATTTGTGGAAAAATGTTACGAAAAGTGATAATCTGTTTAGTGTGAATATTAAATGGAGTGAAGAGTTTCTAGAAAGTGGTAAAGGATAAAAGAAATACTTGAAATTTAAAGCATTCTGGTCAAGTGAATCAAGTATTTAAGCGAAGATCTGAAGGCAGTAATGCCCGGAAACATGTGTTCTGTAGTTCAGTGATGCCAGTTCTAAGTGAATTCTTAACATGAATCGACAAGATAGATTGTAGTGGACCAGTGGAACGTTTAAATCCAATTCATTCCATCCCTTGTCCAAATGAAAAAGAATTGCATTTCTGATGCCTTTATTCATTCAACTCGCGTTGCTCATCCTTCTCTTCTCCCCTCATCGCTTAGACAAACAAACCCATCATGGAAAAGAAGCGCCGGGCCCGGATCAACCACTACCTCAACGATCTCAAGGGACTCCTGCTGGATGCCATGAAAAAGGACGTAAGTGTTCTGCGGCACTCGCTGGCACATAAAAGAAAAGCAAAAGTGCAACCCAAAAACCGCCCAGCACTCGTGACCTTGCACGACTAAACGACGACTAATGTCCTTTTCCCCCTTCGCAGCCCGTTCGCCACTCGAAGCTGGAGAAGGCGGACATTCTCGATCTGACCGTGAAGCACCTGCAGGATATCGAGCGGCGCCGGTTGTCGATGGCCATGGCGGTGGATCCTTCGGTGCCGGAAAAGTTCGCCAGCGGGTACCGGGAGTGTATCGACGAGATATCGAAGTACTTCGATTCGCTCGGTACGGTGGACGAGGGCTTGAAGGGGCGCGTCCGGAAGCACCTCGAACGTTGTCTCACCTTCCCACCGAAACTGCCGGCCGGCTCCGGTCTTGGGGGCCTTGGATTGGGTGGCTTCTCGGCAGGACTATCGTTGCCGACGGTAGACGACATCAACAACAATGGCGGCGCTGGTCTGCTGAACCGAACACTTGCCAACAATCTGTCGTTGATGTTTCCCGGCGTTGCTGCTGCTGCTGCTGGTGGTGGTGGTGTTGGCTTCCCGAACCATCCTTCGGCGAGCGCTGGTGGACTGGACCTTTCCTTCAATCCGTTCCCGTTCTTTAGCCCCTTCCAGCGTTCGGCCCCATTTCCAGCGTATACACCGGGGACATTCCCAGCGGAACATGACACCGGTGTGGAGGCGATGGAGGGTCTGGAGAAGCGGACGAAACCATCTGTGCTCGCCACTACCACTCCCTGCAGCCCCCCCGTGAGTCCAACGCGCGACGATCGTGGCAGTTCGTCTCCAGGCATCGACGTCAGTATGCGAACGCCCACCGGGAAGACGATGGACCTCGTGGAGGGAACCGAGCAGCAGCAGCAACAGCAACACCACATGGAACGACTGTTGGCCATCTTTCCAACACCACCATCACCCGAAGACCGGCAACGTGGCGACGAACGGTTCGGCAAGCTGGGTCACCATTGCGACAGCTCACCGTTCACCGTACCATCGGTGGCAACCGGTGGCCAACAGAGGCGTACTGCGTTGTTGCTCCAGCCCTTAAAGATGAACGTCGACGGGCTGGACGATTCGCAGGAGGAGAGCGAGCAGAAGGACGAAAAGACGACGGATCGTGCCGGAAGCGAAAGTGAAGAGGATGACAGTTTGGTGCAAGGTCAACCGAATCGGGACCAAAGTGGAAAGGACCACCAGGGGGGTGCCGGTGGTGGTGGTGGTGGCGAGATGTGGAGACCGTGGTAGCAGCATCTACGCGGATAATCCTTTCGATTTCAACCAACTGAGCTTTAGCGCGGCATGCGACCTGACACCAGCCAGCTTTAATAGTGTACGTTTTAAGGCGAACGATGAGTCGATCTTAGGGTTTAAGGATTTTTTTAGCGAGTTAGATTTCACTACATTAGACTATCTCCAGCGCAGGAAGGAGATTTACAGGGAAAAAGGTTGTGTTTGCTGCACACTAGTTTATAAGACGTGGGTTCTATTTTAATTTGCCATTTAGTTTGAGTCAAGCTAGTGAATAATCAAAAAAGGGATGCGATTAATTATGTACTTTGTGTTGGAAAACTAAAAATGCTTTCAATTAACCGGAGGGGGATTAAAAAGAAACACTTTTAACAGGTTAGGGCATGCTTTCTGTTAATCAGCCACGAGTTATTGAGCTCAGAATGGAAGGATAGTCTACTAGATTGCTTACTACAGGTCAACAGCTGTAACCAATTATTTCAAACTTTGGGACGAATCTAAGAGCGCCATGCCTCGCGAATCTAGAACCATCTCCAAGTGCGTCTTTGAAAAGCTAATGTCTGTACGATATCACTCATAGGAAAATGGAAACCCCGTCGAACCTGAGAGCCCGATGGCTGGTGGTGATAAAAACCAAATGCAAATATTCATTCAAACCACAAGTTTTTCTCTGCACCACCTCTGATGCGATTCATTTACACTTTTCGTGGTATGATTTCTGACCTCCGCGATGACAATATTGTTACTATTAATTATGCTCTCTTCTGCTGCATTGCAAACATTTATCGCGAATCCACCTCGCCTCGCCACCGGAAAAGGTGATAAAATGCTGGCGCGACACTGAAGCGATATTAATTATATTAATTAAATATTTAATGTCCACCTTCCACAGCTGCTGCTGCTGCTGCTGCTGCTGCGTGAAACCGCAACACTTCCTGTACAGGAATGGGTAGCCTAGGGAACGGGGGAAGGGAAGGGATTTGGTGTGAATCCTGTTTAACGCACTCCACCATTGCAGAGTGAGCGAGCGAGCGTGCCAGTGCCGATTGTGCATTAAAATAATCTAAACGGAAACGGAACTGGTTCACAGCACTGCGTGGCTGGCGATGAAATACAGAAGAGGACAGGCACGAAAACGAAGGATAATCAATCGGCAACCAATCTGGAAAGGGAGGGAGGGGTACGGTACTGGTATGCGGCGCTTGTTAACCTTTGCAACAGCATTCCCCATCCCAACGCTGTACAGGAAGTGACTGCACTGAAGCGATGAATAAATTTTAAAACAATCTTTATCAATTCACCACCCAAGGGGGGTGGAGAGTGTAGGGTGTTGGTGGAGGTGAGCAATTTTCCAGCTCATTTAACCGGTGAGATTCCGTCGCTACACCCCCTCGCGCACGCACAGGCGGATGATGATTAACATGACACAAACTCCGATGATAATCGGGGTCGCAGTTCGATCGCCAATCGCAGGCACACCGTCATCCGGCCGATTTTTTTTCCACCCGCTCTCCCCCGACGGGATTCTGTATTCCAACCGGGCGGGGAATGGTGCTGCAGGTTGGAAAATCCATGCATGGAGAGTGAAGTAAAAACAAAACAAACCAAAAAAAAAAACGAATACTGGGGAGCTGGCAAGTGAGGTCCAAAGCGCCCACCGACCTGACCACAATTGAATGTTGTGGTTTTGCTATTTGAACATTAACCCGCAACCCCGGGGAGAGGTGAAAACGGTGCACAAGGCTCCAGTTCCCGGTGGGTGGAAAATATTTAAAATTTCCTGCCCATTATTTATTGCCACCGGCCCCCTCCCCTCGGTCTCGTGCCTTTTTGGGTGGGCAAAACCCCCCTTGAGGTATGAAGGGTGACACTTGCAGCCACTCCCCGGGCAACCACACCACATATGCCACACAAGCGACCGGACTTTTGGACGGAATTAAACGGTTTTCGTCCTCGCCTGCATCTCTTCTGGAGTTCCACGACGATTCCGCCCATTTCACATTCCGAACTCCGAAAGGGAAAACCGCGACCGATATAGCGCCGCAAAGCTACCGAAAAGCTAGTCCTCAAGTGTGTGACAAGTGGCCCGGTACCGGCTAGATTGTGGGAAGAACTGGAACACAACACACGCTCACCTGCCACCTTTAGAACCCTTTCGACTCCTTTCTTCTTTGGTCCTTCTTTCGTGTTTGTTCCCGGAG
The DNA here is from genome assembly GCF_943734665.1 of Anopheles aquasalis. Classification (NCBI taxonomy): domain Eukaryota; kingdom Metazoa; phylum Arthropoda; class Insecta; order Diptera; family Culicidae; genus Anopheles; species Anopheles aquasalis. The sequence goes on along the minus strand of NC_064878.1, from coordinate 5,870,526 downwards.
TTCCCGAAGTCCTGGACAGCACCTGGACCCTGGCAGGTCTGAAATACATTCACAGAAGAGGTTTATCGTCCGGGTTTAAAAAAAAAAAAAAAGGAATTCTTCAACCCATTCTTCGCTTCGCGATCCCGGAACGGCATTTGCTGCTGTTCACAAAGTTATTTTGTGGTTCGCGCTGGTCAACACTACCGCGAACAGGTAATTCGTAAGTTCCGCGTCGAGGTTTGGGATCATTCCAGAGCCATATTGTTCGAGTAGGCAAAAAGGCACTTCCGGGGCGGGTGAAGAAGAAGAGTGATAAAGCGGACCTGGCCGGTGGCCGGGCAGAGAAAAACGGTCGACCAGAAAGGACCATTATTTAACCGTTTTTGGTCTGGCGACTTTCTTCAAAAGTAGAGTACAGCGTCGCGGTTCTGGCGCGTGGCAGCGAATGAAAGAGGAGAGAACCGGGGCAACCGGGTTTTGGGTTAATCTTTTTGAACCGGCAAAAGGCAATCGCTCCGGGGCTTCATCGAGTGTGATGTGCAAA
>NC_064878.1:5857500-5862500 GCF_943734665.1 Anopheles aquasalis | reverse complement strand
CCCGGGAAGGACCTGGAAGGATTGAAGGGACGGTTCGCGGGGAAGCCGAATGGTGGGTCCGGTTGGTTCGGACTAAAAATCATGAAATATGGAAATGATTTGCATACAAACTTAATTGAGGTTTAATTATAAAATTACATTCTTCTGTGAAAGGGGGTGGGGGGCCGGATTTTGGAGATGGGAGGTGGGTACCAACCAAAGTCCTCACCGTCCTGGCACTAACTCAGTTGCCGCGGTGCCGAAGTTAGAGTGCGAGAGTATTTACAGCTTTTACTCCTTTAAATATAATTAAAACGAGTTTTAATCGTATTCAAATTTATGCTACCAACGGCCACCGTCCAACGCGGGTTCGTGCTGATCGTGCAGCAATCGAGGGGGCTAGCGGGGCACCAGACCACCAAGAGTCAAGCTGCTCCAGGTGGGAGGGCCAGGCGGGTCTTACAATTAAAAACCACCGAAGAAAAAGATGGAACCACAAATGATGAGCCCGCGGACCATGATGATGATGATGATGAGCAGCAGCATGAGGACCGTCGAGCGTTGGCCTTGAGGACAGTTGGATCGCGTGGGAAGGGAGCTCCTGTGGAAAATGGACTGGATACCGATTTTTGCATACGATTTTCGTGCTTGTCCTCGTTGTCGTGGTCGTCGATTGTTGTTCTGTCGTTTATGCTTCACATTATGGTCGTTTACCACTCTCTTGCTCTCTGATTATTGTTGCTTTGTCGTACACAATTGACAATGACCAAGCAGTGACTGTCTCTGCGGACGTTCTACCGGAGTGGCTTCGGAATGGGAAACCACTGCAGCATGGACGGGAGAGGGAATTATGCGGGAATCGAGTGCATTTTGAATGCAAAACAGAATGGAAACGGAAAGATGAAGTGGTTTTTCGCGGAAGCAGGAAAGGAGAAAGGGAACCGAGATCAAGCGATGACATTATTCGCTTGATTACACTTAAACTGCGGCATAATTAGTTGGCATAATGATGCCCCGGAGTAGCGGTCGGTCGGTTTACAGCGATTGATTGATGCAGCGAGCGATGATGTCTTCATTTGAAATCATTAGCTTTGGTTGGTCGTGATGTGGTTTATCATGGAAGTGTAGTGAGTTATATTGAGGTTCAAAGAATGTGAGATTGAATTAAGCATTTATTTGTCAGTTTGTTCTGTGGAATCTCAATATTTTGATAGTTTATTGACGACAAACTAATTCGATGATAATGTGTTTTAAACATACAAATGGATTAACAAATAGAAGAATTATGGCACTAGGAAACAATGAGAGGATTAAAACGAACAGCCTATTAACCAAATCTTAGCACTCCTTGGGCCAAGATATTTTATTCTGAAGAAGGCATAGACGATTCAATCAAAGAGAGCAGAACATCGAAGCCATCCAAGTTAACCAAGGTTTATAGGCAGACTTAATTTTAAAATGACAATTTAGAAAACATTTTGTCATAGATAAAAGGCATTAAAACGTAAATCTAACAATATATTATTATTTTTGAATTCCTTTAAATATTACCTCTAGGCCAAAGATCACATCCTATTAGCAGCAACCTTCTATTATCACTGCTTATAGAATGAGTATCATGCATTATTCTTAAAAAAAAACAGAACTCCATATGTAACAACATTCTCCTGAGGCGATAAATGCACACTCCGCGCCACAGAATGCGCCTACAATGTATAACTCTCGGTGAAAGGCAAGGGGCAGAAAAAAAACAATAGAACACCGTTACCCAGACCCCAGAAGTCCTAGAGAGCGCCACTCTGAGCGGCATTACATCGCCCCAACCAGCCGCATGCATTCTTGTGAATTACTCCCGTATGCAATTGCATTGTTCTCGGAGGGTTGGTGTTGTTGGGCTGCCGTCGGTTCGTCACCCGGGGAAGTGCAACGAACAACTCACTCCTCGCCACTCGCAACGGCTGACGGTCATGCCTTTGAGGCTTTGCTGAAGTACGCCTCGGCCTTGTGTGTTGTGTCCGGGGTTGTAGGAAACATTCCTGGGGTGAGATTCTTCCCCGACATGCACACGGACACTCACACATACCGAGGAGTGTCCCATTATTTAAACACAATTAGAACACATGCACCCGCGAACACCTTGCTGGGGCCGTAGAGCCGCAAGAAATAAAATTAACAAAGGCAATTGCACTTCAATCAAAAGCGATCCTTGCACGGGAAGGTGGAAGTGACGTCAGCTAGGGCAGACGGCAAGGATCTAGGATTCCCGGAAGCAATCTCGACGATGGAGATGGACGGCGCAGACACCGGGGCGCAAACGCTCCTACCTAAGAGCATCCGTTTTTTGTTTTCTTTTTTTTTTTGTAAAAGTTTGCTTTTCTCCATGTTGCATTTTGCTATCCTTTTTCTACTCTCCTCGGATGCGTGCTCGAGTCCTTTGTTTGATACGGTCCAGCAGGCCTCCCCCAGAAGGATGGACCGCCCAACGTACGGAAGACGATCCGTGTGATGCTCCTCAAAAGAGGATCCTGGAGCTATTGTTTTGTCGCGACTCGTAGACTCGACTCGCCTTCGACCATCGGCGGGAACAATAAAAATAGCACCAGCCCTGCGGTGGGTCAGGAAACGGAAGATGAAACTTCTGAAGAGAACATACCGGGGGTCATAATAAGATTTGGAGTGCCACGGTCCCGGACCCCGGTCGGTCGGTCGGTCGGTCGGTCCATTCCAAGTGCAACCCACTGCTCAAGGGCCACGAATGTGAAGGTGCAAATATTAGACAAACAATCGAAAAAGTGAAAGAAAAAAACGAGAACACTCACACTTGACACTTGTTCTTCTTCGTCGGGGGCGTACACTTCAGCGTGTATTGTGGGGCCGAGAGGGTCAACGAGAGTAGCAACTACTAGGCCGAAACAAGAAAGACATCCTGGATGTTACTACCATTATTACTTTGGCTCTGTCGCATCCGGTTGCGGGTTCACTTGATGCCCTTTCACCGTGAGGCGGTGTTTCGAAGGAATTGATCCTGGTTCGACAAAATGCACATCCATAACCATGCGCCATGCTGCGCGTCTCGAGAGGAAACCATTTCACGGGGCCAAAGGCAGTGCACGAGGCAAGGGCTGGTGGGAAGGACTCGCTCGAAGACACTTGCCTTTGGTTGGTGGCGAGTTTTTAAGTGATTTCGTGGAGGAAGGAAGCGAGCAATCTCTGTGCAGTATGGCGGAAGTAGGTGGTTAATATGCAGTAGCCGTGAGCAGCATAGGAAGGTATTTCCGGGGTTTTAGTGCGGTGCTGATGATTTTTTTCTCTTCATTTAAACGGTTTTATTTATTAGATTTACTACCCTATTGTGGCTATATCATGTTAAAATAGTTTATATAAGAAATTATTGCTGTCAACTACTTACTTTACTTCTGATCCAAAAAGCTCACATTTGCCGAATTTTTTGTGAAGAAATTATTCAACTTATTTTATCTAAATGAATGCATTAATAAACTGCAATTTTTCAAGAATCTTATTTCCAATTTTGGTGAAGATCTATTAAACTCTTCATCCATGGCATCAAATTTAGGAAGACATGTTTTAGAAAGGTACTTTTTACGGTACGCTTCGTAGCAACGTACTGGGTCATCTGAAACATACAAATCGATATTCATTTGATAGATTATAAGTTTATCCAAGTAGTCCCGTCGTATTTTTCATGATGTTCCAATTGTTCAATTTTTCGCAGCATTTTGAAGTTGAAAAAGTGATCACACTATGATCAAACCGGTTTCGTCGCTTACCGGTCTTTTGATTTGTACCAAAAACGGTGCCTAGCGTAGCTGCGGAATGGGTTATCATATAAAAATCAATTTTCCTCTCATTGATTAAATGATTACCAAGGTTACCCAATAGAGTTTTCATAAAAATGGTTGATACTTTTTTTTTAAACAATTATGTAAATTGCGATTTCTTCAAAAATCTGCCAAAATTCGAAAAATTGAAATCCTTTTTAATTAACTTAAATTTACTCAAAATAATTAGTTCTAGCAGAATTAAAACACACAGAAACTACAACACATCACAATACTGGGTACAACACAAACCAAACACTAATTATATCCCACTCCGACCTAACTACCTAATGTAGTGCACCCATGCCTGGATTGACTGTAAACCCGTCGTTTCCAGTGAACTTTTCTCTTAAAAAAAAGGGCTGCAGCCACGGAATTGCCCAGCCGAACAGGCACATACAACGAAATTTATTGCCCCAATTACGACGACGATATCATTATGATCCACCCGGTCATGATTATGAGAGTCACGTCGCTGCCCCGCCTGCCCGTCGGTTGCCAGGACTCGGCTCGAGCTAATTTGTGTGTTTCTTCTGCAAAGGACCGCGCGGCCGAGGAGGAGTAGAGTCAGAGCAAATGCTCGAGGAAGGAACTCAGCGCTACGAAACAACAACAGAACACACGAGCAAACACATTATCACACATCGGGATCACATTACTTGCATTACTTGGCCCACCAACCAACCAAGCAACCGACGACGACGTCCTGAATTCATTCATCGACGTTAAAGTGCCACGGGAACAGAAGTCCCTCGCGGTCGGCCGCTTTTCCGCCCGTTTTTTCTTCTTCAACCAGTAATTTAAATCGTCTTTTCACCTTTTGCCAGCTGATTAGCCGATAGACACCTTCTCGCCATTCCTCTTTCTCTGGTTCGTCTCGCCGTCAATGTCTGAACCACCACAGAAAAGTGTCGCCGTGTCCCGGCTCTTTACCACTCACGTGTTCGCAAGCAGTTCCACCCAGTTCAGCCATTGCAAACCAGTGTTCCATGAAATTAGCCCATTAGAGAGCTCGGAACTGACGGAAACCTTGTTCGAGTCCAGGCGAATGTCTTCACCGTCCTCGTCGACGCTCGCTGAGGTCGCGGTGAGCATAATGTATGCAGAAAAGCTTACCTCCCAGTTCTCAATCGTCGTTGTCGTCCCCGTTGTCGTGTTCCGGGACTCTGGAGGAAACAAATA
>NC_064878.1:5850000-5852500 GCF_943734665.1 Anopheles aquasalis | reverse complement strand
TTTTTTGTGGCAAGGAGCGACGAGGAGGAAAGGGTGAAGAATGGATCGTCGTCTCCTGGTCCGGATGGAAACATGGATCCCTCGCCCGTTCCCTACTGATACCGATGCGCTCTGGCCCAAGAAGTTCCTGGTAGCGACAAGGGAGCGAGTGTTGCCTCTTGTCGCAAAGGCGAGAAACCTTTCACCTTCCACCGGCGGTGGCACTAGTCCGGGTAGTGTACGTGTGCCCAACCGACACACATACAGCACCGGTATGTGTATGTGTGTGTGGGGAAAAGGTTGTACATAACAAGGCCACGTCCCAACCCACTCGCTGGTTGACTGCTGGCAGTGTGCTGGCCGTCGGATCAGGATCGGATCGTCAGAAGCATCCCCCCGGGCCCTACCATCCCTTCTCTTCCCTTCCTAAAACCTCGGCTTCGCCCTCTTCACCGCAGAATTGTAAATCTATTTTAATTAATTAATTATATTCAAATTCAGAAGAGTACAAAATTAGAATATGCTAATGTGGTGTACAGTTTAATAGAATTTTGAGGGTTGGCTGGCTGGCTGGCTGGATGGCCCTGGAGTTGTCCTGGCTGTGTCTGCTCGCCGGCAGGCCAGTGCAGGCAGACATTGCAATCGAGGATGTCCGAGGAACGCTCTCCTTCACGGTACCGCTGGTGCCAGAGACGGCGCAAAAGGGGTGTTGGCTTGGTTTGCTGCCAGGAGGAGAAGGATTTGGAGCCTGATATTGACGAAAGGCGAGATTCAGATCCGGGAGAGGCAGCAAGGAGCCATCCCGGCATCCCGAAAAACCGGAAGCTACTCCCAGCGCAGCTACGAAGCTCCGGGACGTGGTGGTGTGGGATTAACTCTTCACCACCAGCAAGGACCTTGCTCGTAGTCGTCGTCGTCGTTGTGGATGTCCTGCCGAGACCGTACACAATTGAAAGTCCGCCCTTCTTGGCGTGTGAGGCGGCAGAAGGACGAAGGAACATGAAGGTGGTGGTGGTTTCGGGAACTGTCAGAGATTTTCATTTCGTATAATTCAAATTCAGTTATTATAACACTCGTGTAACTTCGTCCTTCCTGTGCCCACATACACCGCACCTACCTTGCCTTGAATGTCTTATCATTCCCATCGTCGGTGCGATGCGTACGATACGTACGGTGACGTCCGGTTTGGCACTTTAGGTAGGTCTGGTCGGCTAGTCGGTCTTCCCCCCCTTTTTCCCCGGGAAGATGAGGTTGTTCGTTCGTCCAGGCGAAGCGTTTTTCGTCCTTTCCGCCATCGACCATGAGGCGGTATCGACGATAACCATCTTCTCGCTCGCTTGCTGCAGCCCTCGGTGCTGATGACGATGCATTCACACGTTGCAGCGATAAGCGATGCAACGGGCGTGAAGTGAGTGAGGCAGTGCACCGAGATGCATCGGACTAGTGGTCGATGATGACGACGATGACGATGATGATGCTGGTGATCTTTCGTAAAGAGTTCAATTATGATGGAATCATCGTGGTTCCTGGTTCCGGGGACCATTGTTTCCCTAGGCCGACGTCACCGCCACCGCTCCATCGCTCATCATCAGCAGCATCTGCACAAAGAATGCACAAACTGATGCAAAATTGCTGTTGTATCCGGGAGATGCAACCGGGCCAATCGATAGAGAGGGAAAACAGTAGCCATTGCCAATGGTGCGTTGCTCGGATGGCTTGCTCGGGTGGTCTTCGCAAGCCGGTGTGGTGGAGGTACGAGATGGCCAACTTGGATTGATGGGAAGACATTACATTGCATTTCGATTATTATTTAGAACCATTTAAATTAGTCTAATCAATGGAAAAAGATACGGTTGAAAGTGGAAAATTTGTTGAGAGAACTATCATGAAAGGGGTTATAGCTTTTACTTTTTATTTTTATTTAAAAATTAAATGTTTATCTTAAAAATTACAAAAGTAAACTGAAGATGATAACTAGCTGAATGATTTATTACAGCTTACTTTTTAAGTCCATCAAATAAATGTTTCAATAATGTTCAATAATGTGCATTTCTTCCGATTTTCATTTGATGGAGAATAATGTTCCGTTTTGTTGAAGTGATGACGGTTAGTTGGAGCTTCCTGTTTGCTATTTACGTCTCCTCTCAAACCCCAGCACCAGAAATCATCCACACAACAGCAAATCCCTCCACACGCCGAGGAGAAACACAAATTCATCTGCCTTATTTATAACTGCACATGCACCGTAATTGCATTATCCTTACTGCGGGTGTAGCTCTCCTTCTCCTTCGAAGATGAGCTCCCTGCTGTGAGTCTCGCGTGTGGCACAGACATTCGCAAGAGACCGACCCTCGGTTGCCAAGATGTGGAATTATTAATAGTAATAGTTAATAGAGTAACTATTAATAATAATGCATTCCAGCCTTGAGATGTTTTTGAGATGACCAATTCTGGTTCAGGATTCCGTGGAGTCCTTTCCAATCCCTATCGACAGGCCGGCGACGACGACAGCGACAGCGTT
>NC_064878.1:5815000-5835000 GCF_943734665.1 Anopheles aquasalis | reverse complement strand
GCCCGACTCCTTCACTCCCTTCCATCAACAAACGTGTGCGATGCATGTTACGATCTCGTGGTGCTACGTACCATGATCATAGCCCCCCCCCCATATGCACCTCTACGCATTCGTTGAGCGTCCCTCAATCCCCCCACACCATCACCACCACCGTCACCATCGGTTCATTATCTCACGTTTTTAATTAAGTTTCTTTCAAAAAAACAAACGAAGCTTTACATGCTTATCGAAAGGGCGGGCGTGCCAGTGGCCGGGGCCAGCCAACCGCATAAGACACAAGGCAGCACCCGGGGGCTCCGGACGGTCCGGAGGGTTGGGCATGATTTTGCTGGTCCGATAATAAGATCACAAAACTTGTCCTCTGCGAAAACCCTGAAGGTTCTAGCCCTGGCACTGGCAGTAGGTCGTTGGCAAACGCAATGAGCACACCCATTCGGCGATCGGTGTGCCGGTGTGTCTCTGTGCGTCTCGGTGCATTGTGTACCGAGGTGTTGGAGAGGCTGACAACGACGATGACGACGACAACGACGACGACGACGACGACGTTGGGTTTTAATTTAAAATTTAAATAAGCTTAACAACATTACAGATGCACTCACAGACACATACACAGGGAGTGCACTCCCACTGGCTGGCCACTCCGAGCATCTAATGCTCTCCGGTATGAGGTCCACAAGATGGCTTGGCACAATCTTTCGAATCATATCATTTGATCCGCCTTGCCCTGGCGCTGCTGCTGTTGCTGCTGCTGCTTCTAGTGGCTGTGTGGCCGATCGATGTGTGGCCAAACATGGACATCCTCAGGTCCAGTGGCCGGACGGTGTATGTGTGCTTAGTGCCAGCGAGTGTGTGTGCCTGCTGGCAAGAGAGAGAGATGCGGGCTGCTAGAAGAAAGATGGCCGAGCGTTGAGCGTTATCTGCATATTATCTATCTTGTATGTCTTTCGGGCCTTCTGGACCATCATCTCCGGCACCGGCACCTCCATCTCCTTCTCCACGAAGTCGCTCCGTGGTCAAACTTCCTTCCTATCGGGCTACGGTGCCGTACGGGAACCGAGTCTGTGTCTGGCTCCTTTATGTATGCAGCGTACCGTGTGCATCGTGCAGCAACATTACTGGCACATACTCCGTTCCTCTAATTTACTCATAATTAAGCTCTCGGCCGCTCGATCACGGTGCTCTCCGGTCGTGGACAGGTTGTGCTGGCCAAACTTCTCTTCCCGACCCCTCGTTACGCCCACACCCATCTCCTAGTTTCCGATCTTGCGCCGATGATCCCGAGTGCTTCGTCATCCCCAGCCCACTTTTGGACCCTCCTGGCCCTACAGGATCGATCGATTCGGACACTAGAAGACACTGGCACCCGGGTCCGGTGTGCATTCCCGTGCAGGGCGGCCACTGAGAGTGTGGCTAATGTTGACAGAATAATTTTGGGCCTGGCTGTCTCGTTGAGTAAAATATGGAATAATTTATATTAGCATATTGAACTTACAACCATGCCGGGTTGTGGACGACATCTCGACAAAGGACAAAAAATCTGGGCGAGGAAAAAAAGACGAGAAAATAAATCGAGTAAATGAGAATGCGCTTCTGCATTGCGGCATATTTGCTGCTACTGTCCGCCCCAGAGATGTCCTTTGCATAATGAAATGTTGACTGGATTTTTGATTAGGTTTTGCGAAAAACAAGTGGAGGCCGTTTTTACCCGTTCTGCCGGTGTGGGGGGAAAACAAATGCAGTTCCTGGTTGTTCGGTGCCCATTTTGGACATTGTGAACGAATGCCGGATGCTTTTCGATTTGGATATCTGTTTTATGGGGCATTCCACTTCTGTCCGAGAATGCCGGGTTCATAAGAAATCATCAAATTATGATTGATTATTTATGAAGTTTCGGAAATCACTCGATCGATGCTGTGCAGCAACTCGGGTTTATTGCGATCGTTGCTGAGCTACTGTTCATCCAGGACACATTTAGCATTACACTACTTGTTTGATGAGCGCATCTATTGGTTATCGATCTGTGAAATATTAAAAAACCATTCCAAGAAGCGTTTCGTGGAATATTCCTACATGGTAGTCATTAGAAAGTGACAAATGTTATTGATTTTATAGAAAACAATCCAATGTTGGATCTGCTTCTCAAAACCTACAATAATATTGCAATTGCAATATTGTTTATTATCAAGAAAGGATTTGAGGCTCTTGGCGATTAAATTCGTGTCAAAATTCTGCTATTTTTACATTTCTTGATCCTTTCATCCTTTGTATTCTTCATTATTACGACGATCATTCATTGGTAAGAGTGTCATAAGTACAACGCTTGCTATGATTTTTGCAACATACCCAACTGTGTACGAGCATCGTCCAGGAAAACAATCCTCATAACAATATGCGCTCCACGATCCGTATCTTATTTGCGTGAAAATCAACACTTTCGCCCCGGGACCGTATCATCTCCACGCGTAGTTGTTCTCGGGAATCGTTTTCATAAACCTTCCGCTGCATTCCAGGAACCCCGCAACACCGAGTAACAATCGTGTAGGACGATATGTCCCTAAACCATTTGAAAACAAAAAAGGATCACAGCAGTCCTTGGCCGCCAGCCGGTCACGGTTCGCCAGTTGTCATCACCAGCCTTGGCTCCCTTTTCTCTCTCTCTCTCTCTCCTCCAGTTCTAAGAACATTATTTATAATGATAGATTTAATTGCAGGCGCGGGCGTACCATAATGACCACACACTCCGGTCCGGACGGTCAGTCGCCGGAAACTCGTCGACGTGCGAAAGTGTCGAGAGGCAACGAAACACAAAAAAAAAAGTCAGCCGAGAAAATAATGCTTATCTGGCATTAAAATCTCCGACTGGACGAAATGGCCACACCTCGCACGGATGCGCACACGAGGGACGAGGTCCTTTTTGGGGACAATTTTAGATCCGTTCCTTCTTTAAATGCGCATCGTGCGCGCGTCCGCTCACTCGCTTCGCATGGTTCGCACATATTGTCTCGAGGAAAAGGGCCACGGACCGCGAATGTCCTCCCAGTGCGCGACCTCGAAATGTGCGACCCCTTGCTATCGGTCTCGCTGGATCGGGGGGTTTTTTTCGTTTCGAAAATAATTTCCGCTTCATTTTCGCAACCTTTTTCTTTTCCTTCGCACGATCTCGCGAGCTGCAAATTCGAATTCATTTACCTCCACCGTCGTTGTTTTTCCCCGGCGCGTCGCGGCGTTCCCGAGTTAACTCAATTTCCCCGGGCGCGTCCACCTTCCTCACGCCCGGCTGCGGGTTTGTCCATTTTTATTTGTTGTCCGAAAAATAACGCACAAGCGGACAACCAGACTCCACGCGAGAGATGACTTTTTTCCGCGGCAGGAACAGGACCACCAGGACAGGAGTCCAGTGACGGTCAGCGACTGCACATTGCATGGTCGAAGCCAATCGTCTCCTCTCCCGGTGCTGTGTCCGTCCGTGGGTGTGCCTGTGTGCGGTTCTGCTACTCCATACGCGATGGTCAGCCAGCTAGCCAGCCAGCGGAGCAGCAGGGGAAATGATGAAAAAAGAAACAAAATCGACTGATTACCAAAATTTCCTATTTTCCATTTTTGAAAGTCGCGTCCGTCCGGACTCGTTGTGATGCAGCTCTCGGTCTTCTGCCTCTTCTGGCCGGTGTCCTCGGGTAGGGTTGTTTGCCGAGCGGCGCGGTCAGCAAAAACTCATTCCCCAGCACCAGAGCTCCCAGCCAGTGTCCGTATAGAGCTCGGTCCGTGCCACGTCGCTGGTGCTGGTGGTCAACATTCGCATTCGCGGCCGCACAAATGGCCGAAATTCCTTTTTCCAATTCTTTCTTTTTTGGTATCGCGCGCGCGGCGAGAGGAGGAAAATTCGCGTTTCGCGACTTTTGCGTGGCGATTGCGACTCGCACACTGGCGACTGGTGGCCGTGGCCACCCCTTCCCAGCGAGTGTTGTATGTTTAGGTTTCATTTGGTGTCCCTCTGGAGCTAGAAATTTATGTATGGTATGTGAAGGCGCGCACAGTCCGCGATACATAATCTATCTGCCCGTGTCTGCCGGGGCCCGGAATGGATAATCACTCGCCCTCCCGCTTCCCTCTTTCCCAATGGGGAGGGGGTGGGCGCGTGAAAAAGGACGAGTTTTCCTCGGGTCTCGAGAGAACTGACCACCAACGGTAGCGGCGCAGCATCGTGACGATGGCTGGACGATAAAAATATTCGATTCTCTCCCGCAGCCACTCTACCACGAGATGCGTCAATCGTTTCAGTTCACTCGCGACGGTGTATGTATGTGTGGCCGCGAGTGAGGCACCCCCCGAAAAGGACCTTCTGGACCATCGGACGGAAAGGATTGTGGACACAGCAGCAAAAAAAACCCACCCCCGGTGCGACGTTGCAGTTGCGCCAAATTTTGTGTGCTTGTGTGCTTTTCGCGGTGTATGTGTGTACGATCGATCGATCGAATCACCTTCTCCCCTTCCCACCCCGCGAAGCATCTGATGAGCTGATGCCATCCCCACCTTCATTGGGTGGATTTTTTTGGAACGCTGGATCGCTTTTACTGCTTTCTTTTCTTTCCGTCAGCGCAGCAGGACGGCGGCCTTGCGGAGTGCACAGTGACTTCAACCCCACGTCGAGCCGGCTGGACGCTGGACGTTGGCGGACATAATTCTTTTTCTTCTCATTTTCACACGCGCCCTCGCGTCCTGGCGGCATCTCTGGAGTGGGGCGGTCCGGTGGTATTGGTCAGTTGAGTTGGGAGGTTTTTTGTTCTTGCGCTTGGTGAAGGGAAGAATATGCATATCCGGTGATTTTTGCGGGGGAACGTGGTGCTGGAAAGGTGGATGGAAAGGGAGACAAAAAATACATTCGATTTACAGGCCGGTACGCAGGTTGGCTCCCCTTGCAGTGGACTCCCGGTGTCGGTGTCGGGGGAGTTTCCATGGAGAAACAAATTGACTCTTGTTACGCCGATGCCGCCTGCTTTGCGCTTTGGTGCTGGTTTGGTGATATTCCTCCCGAGTGGAACTGCTGCTGCTGCATGGATTCGCGGCTGTGTTCGATGTGAAGCCAAATTCTACTTCATCGATTGAGTATACTTTATGCTTTTGAAGAGAATTTATGTTACAGGATGAAATGTTCTGTTGGATAAGTAGAAATATACTGTTGGATAATCGAAAATAAGTCTTTTTCAAATCGTAAAGAGGTGTCACTTCGTTCCAATGACTACTTGATTTCAACTAGAGATTTTACTTTTGATCTTTAAATTTTTAGAACAAAAAACCGAGGTTCTTATACAATTCAAATGCTAAAAGTAATTTGCATGAATTAATTACAAAGCAAGCTAATTACAACATTCAGTTGCAATTTATTTAACCTTTGTCTTGTGCTTCGAGCCAACATTTTGATCTATCTAAATAGAAATTCTCCAATAAAATTTTATCTAAAATTCAAACAGGCTTACTGGTCGCTTCTGACTTATTCCCTGCCGTCCGACAGTAATGCCTTCCCTGGTGCACCGAAAACTCGCTCGCTAATGCACGCGCGACTCGAACTCAATCGAATACAACAATGGTCTCGCGGGAACCCCTTTTTCGGTGTGTGTCTAAAAAATCGCAAAACCTCCCTTTCCTTCCCTCTCTACCATTCCTCCAACACAGCATCGTCACCGGGGATGCATCTGAGAGCGCAAAAAATCATCTCAATCAACCGATAGCGATGGGGGGCGGGGAAGGTATGCCTGTGTGTGTCTGAGGGATGGAAAATATGGTCATTTCCCTGGAATTGGGCCTGGAAATCAAAAGAAGCAAAAACAACTTTTTAATGTCTCCGCCCACCACCACCACCACCACCACCAGCCCCGTGGGTTCGCGTCCGGTGAACGTTAGACCCTATTGTGTGTCGCACATGTCCCGTCCTCGGTGCGCAGCAGGAAGGGGGTACACGGTGCCAGCCAAATATGGTTAATGCGAAAATGAAATAAAGAACACACTTGAGCACACATATACACACGTAGAGTGAAAATGGTTGAAAAAAAAGAAGAGAATGAGATACTCACATGACGTCTCGCAAAACAAAAACAAAAAAACAACCACGGGAAAGCCCGTTAGGTGGAAAGTGCGGCGAGAAAAACCATCGCGCGAACAAGGAAAAGTCGAAACCCGAAAGCAATAACTAACTGGACAGTGGGAGTCTTTCAAAAAAGAAGAGAGAAAAACCTTGGGGGAAAAAAGGGGAACAGATGAAATTACAAAACAAAATAGCCGGTAAGCCAGCCATCGGTGGACGCGAAATGGTTGTAACAGGGTAAGAACCTGCAATCCGATAGAAATCTATCTCTCCCCGAGTGTGTTGTCTGGAGCGGGGTGTGGAGGTAATATAATATCTCTACTCACAGAGGCCCACAGAGAGTAGTACATACATAGCGGGGATATTCGAACGTTAGTATATCGAGGCTCACGGGGACAGAAAACGATAACAAACACGGTCACGAAAGCGCCTCCACGAAACTACCGGGATAGAGATCGAGAGCGATGTGTCCACGAAAAAGCAGGAGAAATGTGAGTGGGCGAAGCGAAATAAAATTAAAATGCTGAAAATACAAATTTACATTCGCGGATATCGCGGAGCTGCAGAGAGAGTGTCTACAGACTCGCGGTGGCGCAAAGTGATGCACTCCGGTGCCAGCATTGCCCGTCGTATCCTTTTGTTTGCACGTCTTATTCCTTTTTCGTGTGCACGCTTCCATGTGTATGTGCGAAAATCCTCTCCCTGTGTCTGACTTCGGAACCATTCCTACGGTTTGGTACCGATGCATTGGTCGAACGTTTCCGAGAGTGACCATTTGCGGGATCTGCATATGTCCTGTGGAACGAATGTGGACGCAAAGTTTGGACAAAGCAGTGCACTCGCACATACACGCGGCATGAGGTTCTGCATGGTTCTGTTGATGTGTTGCACTTCATTTTTATCAAAAAGCATACCAGCCTATAGGGCTGTCGCAGTATGGCAATGGTCAGGAAATGAACAGAGCGAGTCAGCATTCGGGAGTCCCCTTTTTCCCCCCTCTAATATTCTGACCGAGTGCCACCATCCTGCGATGCAGTTTCCCCAACAAACCGAACACCGAGGGCAAACAACGCCCCTCGGGCTCGCTGCTGCTGCGTCCGGCAGAGAACCTCCGAATAAACTTTTTCCTGTAGCAACGCTCTGCTTGACCGTCAACCGGGGAGTGGCCCCGAAGGGACCGGTAGGGGCAGTGAGGGAAGTTTGCTTTATTCGGGCGATAATTTTTGGAGGGTGTTGATTTTCTCAGGTTCAGGCTTCTTTTTTGCCAAGCCACAGCAGAAGCAGCAGAGGGAGATATGAGCACGGAACGCAATCCACGATTCACAGGAGTACTCGGCGCGATTCTAGTATTTACCATAAAATCAATCAATTTGCACCTCGTCGCCGCGGTGCCTTCATCTTGAAGGGAGCAAACAGAAGATGGAAAAAATAGTAATGAATTTATAAAATGGCCTTTACCGCTTTTTGCATAGAATCATAGTGCACATAGAGGAATATTGTTTCAACAAAATGCAACCGACTGCATCGTCCATTCTTTCTCTCTCTCTCACTCTTCTCTCTTCATTTCTATCTCTCTCTCTCACTGTTAGTCTATTCCTGTTTGCTGGTGGTATATAGAGTGTATTTTCTTGTCTTTTTTTTGGGCAATGGCCCCAACTCGTCTCCTTTATCCAATCTGCACCATACACACATACACCCAGAGCATTGTTTGGGGAGCATGTGCGTGCGTGTTGTCTTCGTTCTTTTTTCTTATCCACCCACCCACCCCCGTTTGGGAGCATTGTGCTTGTCAATTTGCTTGTGTGTGCCGCGCGTTGTCCTGCGTTGCTTTTTCGGGTTTTTCGTCTTTTGTTTGATTGTCGCACGTCCGCCATCTCCCTCGATGGTGCATCCGTACACACGCGTTGTGTGATTTTTATGCAATTTTGACGTTCCATCTGGATGCGACTTTTATTAGCTGGCCAGCAGCACCGCACACCATCGCGGTGCGGATTGTATCGAAGCTCCCCATTTACGACCGATGGCGGCACTGGCCTGATGGAGGAATTAAACAATTTCTACCTTCCTCCTCCCCTCTAACGGGTGCGACGTGGCCGGAATGTGATGATGTCGGATTGTGAATGATGATTTCTCGGGGAAAATAACAAAAAAAATGTTCCCGTGACTCGCGATTGAAACAAAGGTTCTCTCTATCCACTCATTTTTTATTCCCTTCTTCTCCTGATTTTGCGTTTCGCGTGTGTTTTTGCAAGGATCATATTTATCTAGCAAATGAAACAAACGGTAAACGCGTGGCATGGCGCGGTAGAATCGATCGGAACGGTGCTTCTTGCTTTAGGCTAGAGGGGACTGCCTTTGGGACTTTCGGAGCGAGCAGTTTCGTTTCGTCGTTTCGAATAGCAAACAACCTGGCAGCGTTGATTTAAACCATTTCAAACAATCAGCATCATCGAACAATAAATCGATGGAAGAAATGACTGAACGCTTGTGGTAGTAGTAGTATACGAGATTCCACGTCCGCGTCCCATTAATCGTGGGCCTAAAATTCGGACGAAGAAGAGAGAACCCATCCCTCCTTCTGCGCCTCCTCATTCTTTCAGCGAAACAAATTATATCCTTCAGCGAGGCAAGACGCCGGTTGGGATTTTAATCCCGCGTGCAGCAACACTGGCCAGCCAGCAAGCCAGTAATTAATGCATTTATATGCTTCCAGCAGATAGCAACGCCGGGGTCTCTACGGTTTCTGCGATCGCGGTAGAACCGCGAAGGATCGCAACGATCTCACCAAAGCAACCGCGTGGAGTAGGAGGAGAAGAACGAGCGGTTGGCGGTGAGATTGCTTCTTCCCCGGGGGTTGACCGCTCTCCGCTTCCCAACCCTCAAGACGCTCTCTTCCAAGAAGGGCAGCCTAATAATAATTAGTAATTATTATAGGTGAACTTTTATAAGCATTAATTAAATAAGCTCCATCATCATCGCCGTCGTCGTCGTCGTCGTCGCAGCGAGCACACATGGCGCAGCAGCAGCAACCCTTTGCCACGCCACTCCAAGACACACATTGGCTTTGATGATTTAATGTTTTGTCTTGCGATCGTCGTCGCCATTGCCGTCGTCGCAGGCCAACGATTCGAAACCATTCGAACGTCCATTCATTCCACGCTACCTTCCAACTGACTGTGGCCTGGGCCACATTCTGACACTCCGCCGAGGCGGGGCCCGCAAACCCCGTGCGCCGTGGCCGGTTTCGCGTTGAGTTTCCAGAGGCGTTTGACAGGCGAATTTTTCAAATTATTTATTGCATCTCTAGAAAATTAATTATTTAATATGTTCTGCCGGCGGTGTCTGTGTGCGAGGTGGATTTTTTAATGTTTTGTTTTGTTCTACCGGGTCGGCGGTTCTTCTCAGTTCTGCTGCTGTTCCACCATCCGCGTCGTCCGTCGCAACCCCAAATGAGGGTAGCAGGGGGTTCAGGTGGTGGTTCGCTGTGTTGCGATCTTCTTACAATCTCTGCGCCAACAACTTTGTTCTGTTGTAAGTGTGCTGAGTGTGAGTTGGGGTTGGTTTTTCGGATCTGGCTTATTTCGCTCATTTATGCTGCTGCCACGCTGCTGCATTGCTGATATTTTTTGTTTTTCGTTTCCTCCGCTACTCAACTTATTGCTGTTGCGTTTCATTCACGCGAATAATTATGCGACTTGTTGGTGGTTGGCGGCTGAGGTGACAAGAGGAGGTATAAATGGTAGAAATTGGTTCTTCAGCCCCTCCGCGTCAGTCAACATCGTGTTCGCGCTGCGCAGGCAGTTGCACAGTGGGATTTTGAACACTTTTAACTTTATGATCAGTTTTAATTCATGAATTTTAATTGTTTTGGCTTCATATAAAAGAAATAGATACACATAAGTGAGATCATCGACTCATTTTCATAGAAAACTGATAAGTATCCAAAAAGAAAATAATAAAAATCCTGAAAACTTGATTAAAACAGTGAAAAACAAATGTAAAAATCATTTTCAAAAGAATGACGTACCCCGCCATCAGATGATGCAAGTAGGCTGTGAACAAAACACTAAAAAGTCAACAGAGAAATTGCGCATAGCATACTGAGACATTAGCATAAACGAAATATTTTATGCTGATTACAGATACCCCAGAAAGGTAAAACTCATAACAACTGCTGACAATTGAACAGTGCATTTATCAATCATAAATGTGACACATTAGTTTATGCTCAAGCGATGCTGAGAATCGAGAAACCGAAAACGAACTTTTGGACAAACCGCGCCAGCAACAAAGTGCCACTGTGTAATGCAGTTCACGTGCGATGCAGCTGCCTGGCAAGATGCAGGCGTTTGCGCGCCAATAATGATGGAGTCCCGACTGACGGAGTGGAACGAAGGGGGTGGGGGGGGGGGAAAGAGCCCGCCCGGCTGTATGATAATTTCGATTTTATTCCTTCTCGCGTATTTAACATACTTGAATCCGTCCGTCGCCGGTCGGAAGGGGGTGCAGCCTCGCAGTGATCAGCATCGTGAAGGGCGTGCTGGTGAAGGGGAGCCGGGAGGAGGGAACGGGAGGTGTAACGCGTGTAATATATACGGCCCCAAAGGAATGTAAGTGGGTGCTTTAATTATTTAGCACACATACGCAGCCAAGCCCAATTGGTCTGGACGACTCGTGGGCTTGAGGGGAGGCTGCGGGGCAACCACCACACCGCAATTCCCCCTCCCCCCGCCAGTCCGTCACTCACTCAGTCCAACGTGCGCAAAACCCTCCGCGATCGAGCTAAGCGTGGCTCGATTTCGATTAAAAAGGAAAGGGCCAACCCTCGGCTCGGGCATCTCGGTTTCCCCCCCGTTCCCCGGGCCCAACAGTGCACGAAAATGGGCCACTGTCACTGTGTGGTAAGGGGGTGAGGTGAGGTACGGTTTCGGAAAAAAGGGATCTTGAAATCGCTGCTCCGCGATTTACGTGCCTTTTGCGATTAACGCGGAGCCGCGGAGCTCGATCGCAACCGAACGCCCCAATCCCCATCCCCTTTTCGTTATTTCGTTGCAACCCCTTTGGCTTTATCGCGCTTTTTGTGTTGCGTTTTTGTTGCTTGTTGCTTGTTGCTGCTTTCCGTCTTTCTGCGGTGTCTGGAGTGGCTTTTAAGACCCTTTTTTTCAGTGGGCAGCAGCAGGGAGAAGCGGAGCGCAGCACAAAAGGGTAATCCATGTTGCGGATTCTTGCCACTCGTTTGGTGGTGCGCTTTTTCTCTGTTTTAACCTGATGCGAATCTCAACACCGCAGCATATCAATGAGCTGCGGAGCCAATTCTGTCGAGAGAATGAGAGAGAGAGAGAGACGAGGAGAGGCGAAACGGTGGGTTGACACAGTTCCCGAAGTTCCGCGAGATTGAAGAGGGACGAATGGGAGTGGAGAGATTCCTTTTTTTGTTGCGTCCATTCGTTTGGTTGCGCTTCGTTGTTGATGCTCGTTCGAGGCAATGTTTGATTGATCTGTTCTATAATTTTTAATCATCCGCTGCCTTCGGGGCGTTTTGGGTATTTTTTTTTCATCAGAAAGGTTCTGTTCGCGGTTTGTTCTGGAAATTTAGTTATTAGCAGATCGTTTGCAGTTTCACAGCGAAATGGCAGTGTCTATTCAGATTGGTTATTTATATTATAAGCTGCTACTATACAGTTTTTTCATAAGTAATATTGATTCATTTAATGTAATTGTTTCTGTTTTTGATTGTATTCTCTTCATATTTTTTCGTAGATTTGTTTTTTTTTATTGTAAAGTTTCAATTATCCATCTTTTTGTGTTATTCAACCGAAATGTTGGTCACCATTTTGGGAGTTTGTTTATGAGCCTCCACTTTTCCAAATATGTTTAGTTATCAAAAACCTGTTGGTTCTTAATTGTCTAGACATTTCCTTGTTTCTTCTAGAATTGAGGCTCTTCTCTTGCAAACATTCTGACCCACAGCCACTTGGTTCTTTGCATAAATTGAAGCGGCTTGTTTAACAAACGATTACGGAACGATGTCTAACTAGCACCCTTGTTGCGCGGTTATCATTGCTAGCGGCACCTATCACAAACCTCAGAACCTGAACCCTGGCTTTTCTATTAGTTTCATAAATCTTCCTCGCTCTCTCTCCTCCTCCCCACGCGCGTCACTTGAACTGTGATTCCCTCTAAGAACAAGTGCAAGAAAGAGAGTTCGTGATGAGTGCAACAGAGCACGCCAGCCAGCCAGCCAGTCAGTGCCGTAAACCGAGCCGCTACCAAGATGCCGCTGGTGCTCGAATCGAAACGAATAAAACTGTCAAGCGATACGACTGAAGGTGGAGTAGTGTAGGAGCGTGTGTACGTTCGAGTGTGCTTCCTCCTTAAATTACTAATCAGTGATACAATTACGTTGTCTCGAGGTTTTAAACATTCACCGTCCCGACCCCTGGCATGTTCTCCAAGAAGTTGGGCATATCTGAAGAGAGAGAGAGAGAGAGAGAGAGACAGACAGACCGACAGACAGAGACATGAGATAGTGCTTGCTCGGGGTGGTTCCTGAGTACGGTCGGCCGCCCCCGGAACTCGGGGCGCAATGTCTGGCTCTGGCCGTGTGCTGTGTGTCTGTGGAAAGGTTTGCCTTGGACCCGGGGGGGGGGGGGGGGGTGGTGCGGTCTGGGCCTCCCATTCCCGGGCGTTGGGCAGTGTTATCATCAGGATCTTGGGGCCAAACCGCCTTTGCGCCACCAAGAAGAAGAAGAAGAAGGGGAAAAAGGGCTATCACCAAGGAGGAGCAGTCCACTTGCACGACGGTTTCCTCAGACGGGACCTTGCGCTGGTGCTGCTGCTGCTGCTGATGATGATGATGATGCTGATGTGAAGCATCTTCTTCGAGGCGAAGCGCACCCAAAGCCCAACCTCTAGGTCGAGCTGTGGCCGGCTGGAGAGCACCCATAAACAGATTTACATATTATTATTGTAGAGGCGAAAGGCAAATCTGGAAATTAGATAATGTTCCCCTCTTGGCTTTGGCGAAAGTCCAGCCGAGCGTAATGGTGGCGCGTCACCATTCCACCCCTCGCGGCCTCCGGAGCTGTGGAATGAGCGGAGAATGAGTTGCTGAATGTTTCTCTGCTGGACAATGTCCCGTGTGTCCGCCGGCCCGGACGGGACGGGCCCCCTTAGAATGGCGCTAGGTAAGGTGGAAAAGGATGCTGCTGTTGCCACTACCACTACTACTACTGCTAATGACCACCATCACTGTTCCTTCCGCCACTGCAAACTTCGAGCCTTGGAAGAACTTCATCCTGCTTATCGGAGGAACGGTACGGTGGCGTACGGAGATAGATATTTTGGAATTAGAATGGGGTTCCGGCGCCACCTTCAAGCTACTTGGTTGGTGGTGTGATGTGCGATGTGAGGAACAGGATACGCACACACCAGCACAGAGAGCGAGAGAGAGAGAGAGAGAGAGAGAGAGAGAGAGAGAGAGAACCCGTTGACCACTTCCCCCGGTGTGGATACGAAAGGGGATGAAGTCCAAGGGGTGGCAGTAGTTTTGGCGGGGGGAGCGAAGTGAAAACTTTGGGAGCTTCTTTCAGGAGGGCTGTGGGTGGTCGGTTGAGTGCTTCTTACTGCGTAGTAAGACGAGAAAAGGACACTGAAGGGGAAGGGAATGGTATGGAGAAGGCAGTTTGAAGGTTTGAACGATGATCTCAGTCCTGCACACACATCCACAGCGCTGGACTCCTGGGGACCTAGGAAGCAGCAATATAGGAGTCAAACTCCGTCGAACCGTCGGTTCCTCTAGGATGGCTCCACTGGTGAAGGGATCCGGAACGAAGAAAGCATTTGTCCAGCGATGGAACACGAACTCCCACTCGCGTATCCTCAATTGTATGCCGCCCTCTCGACTCCGGTACCATCTTAGTCTTGGCGACGACTACAACGGTTCCTATATAGACCATATATAGACCTGAGGGCCCGGCGAGGTGGTGCAATAATGAAAATAATGATAACGATAATACATAAAAGACTGTAGCACACGCGCATGTGTGTGCCACAGCTTCCAATTAAGCCATAGTTTTGCATTAATGAGAAATACTAATCCTTTTTGGAGCAAAAATGGGGTCGCCTCTTCCCTGGCACTCTCTCTCTCTATCTCGTCCTTCCTGAAGCAGGGGCCATTGTATAATTTGATTTTCCGTTTAAATTTATAGCCATTTTGCGCTCTCCCGGTGGCCGGTATGTGTCTGTGACTCTTGCTAAGCCTTACATCCATCCTTCCTCTAGTGACCAATGGCGGGGGCAAGGGCGTTTGTGAGAAGTTTGTGCTCAGGACACCAGTGGATTGCCAGAGGAAATCAGATGTCTTCAAGATATTATACATGCCCGTGGGTTGAGTGATTGTGCATGTATCCAGGGGATAGACTGGAAGGCACACATACATTCACACATAAACACTGGCGAGCATCTATCTCCTGGTCTAATAGGCGCGCTACTGACGTACCGTGCCTTCGGTGTGGAGTGAGGCTCATTTATCGTCGCACACGCTTACAGATGAGGAATTATCGTAAAGTCATGACGGTGCTGCCGCTGTTGCTTCCACCCCACCACCACCACCAGCATCCGATGATGCTTTGTCAATGGTTGATTTAATTTAAATTGATTCCCTGAATGCACAATGAGTGTGAGGGCGCATGATGTCGGAGATCACGCTGTTTTCGGGATGAACCCCCGGCGACCGGATTGGATTGTGCAGAAGGGGTCGATTCTTCGGAAGTCTCGGAACCAACATCCTCGATGTTTGGCCCTCCCGCTGGCACTGTGCTCTCGTTTTCTGTTGTTCCGTTCCGTTCCGTTCCGTGTTTCTGTTTGGTCACCTCTTTTCGATGCTCTTCCGATCCGGTCGCCTCCATTCCAGGTTGCAGCGATTTATAGCTTGCACCATCGAGCATCGAAAGATAAGCCCCGGAGATGAGACGACGATCCGGGTGTCCAGTGCCGTGCCTTGGCGCGCGCTTGCCAAGCGAAACAGGGACATACTTTCTGCATAAATGAACTGCTCGAGGATCAGGGCACACTACTACACTACTGTACACCACGTAGAGTGGCTCCTGGACCAGAGAAAGAGAGAGAGAGAGCGGTGAAGGAGAAGTAGGAGGAGAGGGTGGAAAATAAAGACATGCACTAAACACATTCAACGGCGAACGACTCGGCAGTGCCCGGAACACAACGGTAGCCAGTGCGCAGCCAGGGCAGAACTTTTAAAATTTTAATTAGTTCATTTAAAATTCAATAAAATTGATTATTCTTCCTCAAACATAATGAAGAACGAACAGACAAACGACGACGAAGACCGTACGACCGAACGACCGAACGAGTGGGTTGTGGTGGCCGCCCTGGCAGAGGGCGTCAGTGAGGAAAGGAATTGAATTCAAAGTTTGCTTTGATTTTTTGTGTGTTTGTGGCCCTCTCCACCACAGCAGGCCACTTACCAGAGCCGGCTTCGGGACTCCATACCGTGGAGATGATCTATCTCTGACCCGCGATTTCCGCCCCCCCCCCCCCCGGGGGGCGGGTGGAGCAGCAACTAGCCTGAGTGATTTGGTTCTCATTTGAATGTTTAAATTTACGAAAATCGGAAGGAAGCTGGAATGGTGAGGTGACGGATGGAGCGAAACGGAATAATCGGTTTTGGGTACGGAGCCGTTTAAGGCAGACGTGGTACTAGTCCGCGTGTGCGCGTGAGTGTTCTGTAGTGATCTTTCGATTGTTGTTCTCCCGATTCTCTCAACTCCCCGCCCCCTCCCCGATGTCGTGTTCTACAGAAGAAGGTTCTTGCGATCCAGAGCGAGGGCTGTGAGCGGGTTTTTGGTGTCGCTTTTGACTCTTTGACTGATGGAAGAATGGCGATGATGGTGGTTCGGGAGGAAGGAAGGAAGGATGCTGATTTATCGAGGGGACAAATGTAAAACCACCTACTTTCCAAGTCCGATTCGTCGATATGAGGATCGGAGTGAGATGATGTCAACCCTTGGGTGAGCGCTGGTAGATTAATGAGGGGTGCTGACTGAGTTCAATGGAAGTTGTTTGAGAGATACCTCTGTAACAACTGATTGTACTTGTCAGTGATTACTAGATGATGTTAAAAAGGGTTTGACTTAAAATATTCAAAGAATATTCTGGATACGTGATCGAATTCGTTACTTATGCGGCTCAAGCGAAGCAAATTTATGAAGAAATTAACTTTTGTAAGCTATAATAAAACACATAAAAGAAATAGTAAGGTCAAAAAGGATCCAATGCTTACTGCGTATTTGGATTGCTCAATTTGTCACCACATCGCATCTGTCAGTTAGCGCCAACTGTGATGTCTTCTATAACAAACTATGGGACTATATTTTTTTATAGAAAATATTGCAAAATTATTTTCTAAGTATTGCAATTTACATCCCAAATTGGTTATAACCTTTTCTACCGACTACCAAACGCATTGAAGGGTTAACGAAGCCTATCCAGACCATTTGGCCGCTTTCTTCAAAACTTGCTCCTCTTTTTGCTCCACCAAAAGAACAGTCAGTGCCATGGCTCGGAATTCCTTCGTCAATTTTGTTGCGAAAGGTCGTCCAGAACCAGCTCCTGCTTGCTTTGCTTGTCTGTAACCATCATCAGCATCATCGCCCGGTATGCCAACTGTTTACCAACTGGTCGATCCGTTCCAAGCGATGGACGAAAAGGATTGGCTGGCTGGCTGGCTGGTTGACTGGCCTTGGGTGTGCTTCAGATCGCTCAGTACACCACAGCAGCAGCAGCAGCAGCAGCAGCTCTAATCCACTTTCCCCAAAAGCAGCACCAGCAGCTGTCAGGCTCGATACAGTATCGATGTGCTATGGTAGCCTTTTGGGCCACCATCACCATCTGACCATCCTTGGACCTCCCCCGTGGCGCATACCTGACGCATACCTCGAGCGGCACCGCCTGGGAACATAACTTTTTAATTAGTCTCCTCCCTTACCCCCCTCGGCTATCGAATGGCCACCCAAAGGGATCCAGAGCGAGCGAGAGAGCACGATGGGCGAAATTATTTTTGTCCGAATCCTTCCACACCAGCTCCCCATTCTTTTCGAGCTCCAATTCTCTAATGATGGCGCCACCAAGAGTGCCAGTTAGTCCTTACAAGACAGACGAGCGCACTCTGGCGTCTGGTGTAGTGGCATTACAAAACCGGCTGGCGATCAATGTCTGCAAGTGCCCCTGTGTATGGGTGCATAATGTGTGCATTATGCATAGGTGCAGGGCAGGAATGCATTGCATGCATATCTACCACCGACAGTCAATGTACACCCGCACACATGCACACGCCACGAGAACTCCAGAGTTTTGGTTCTCCAATGGTCACGTTCCCAGACCTTCGCTTGGTTCCTTCGGTCTGACGACGACGACGACTACGACGTCCTTTCCGGGCCTGGTGCCTTGTTGCCGCCTTGCTGCTGCTCCCCCGGCCGCTTTGCCAACTTTTCCCAATCGATTAGACATTAGAGTCCATGATACACACCACCAGCGTCCTCGCCCAGTCCCCAGTGACGTCCACTTCGACCAACGACGACGACGATGACGACGACGTTGCTGTTGTTTGGTCCTGCTACTACTCGATGCATGGTTTATGTATGTGTGCTGCTGGTGCTGCAGTGCAGGGCCTCATGTTGTACCATATCGGACACCCCCCCCTCCACCCCCCACCGCCCTTCCCCACCAACCAGAATGTCCGAGCTCGGAACGTCCGAA
The DNA here is from genome assembly GCF_943734665.1 of Anopheles aquasalis. Lineage (NCBI taxonomy): Eukaryota > Metazoa > Arthropoda > Insecta > Diptera > Culicidae > Anopheles > Anopheles aquasalis. The sequence continues at coordinate 5,817,143 of NC_064878.1, read as the reverse complement.
CGTGAACACTCTCGCTCACACACATCTTCGTACCATCTTTTACCCTAAATTTCATTCTGTTACAGTAATTAGTCTACCTCACCCCATCCCCCGGCCGGACTGGGCCACCCATCCAACCACCCACTCACCCGGCTCCTCGGCAACACACCAACAACAACTCCGGACACTCGCTCGCTCCGGACTCTCGCCACCTTATTTAAATGCAAATGAGCTTCATTTCGAAATATTAATGCTACCTCTCGCTGGCATCATCGGGGTGGCCACCATCGTCGTCGTCGTCGTCAGACCTCGGCCACCTTCACACCCCCTCCCATTATGTACCGGCCGGTACTGGCCGGTGTGTGTCTGTTGGCCCCCCTTTCAACTCTCTCCCTCTCTTTCTGTCTTGCTCGCACACACTCGACCATCCAACGGACCAACCGTTCGATCGTCGTGGCCAACTCTTGACAACTCTCCCGATGGTCCCGATGAGCAGAGGCAAGGCTTCCGCCTTCCATAATCGCACACACATGCACACGTGCTACTCATGTGTCTGTATGTGTGCATGGGTTCGTAAGTGTACGTGCGCCGTACCGGCGACGTCCTGCTGCTGCTGCTGCTGCTGCTGGCCGACTGTGGCTGGCTATCCCTCATCGGTTATCCTTTCGATTCGATTCGAGAACTTCGCGCCCCCCCCCCTTCACTCCTCCAACACCGAGGCATTCATTGGGGCGGGGGGGGGGGGGGGGGTCGGGATGCGGAGCACGCTGTCTCGCCAGCAGGAAGGAGCAGCAATCGCACACAGCAAACGCTCGTCGTCTTGTTGCTGTTGCTGTTGCTGCTGCTGCCCGGAGTGTTATGTATTTTCATGCCACACTGCACGAAGCGGAGTGGACGAGCTGCGGGGGGGGGGGGGGGGTGGTGTTGCATTTAAAAACCCACCCATCACGCACTCCCTCACCCTTCCCCCCGCGCGTGTGCACTCTCTCTGTGCCGTTTGCCAAAGCGGAGGAGCCCGTTTCCGATGAGTCTTCCGGTGCAGTGTTGGTGGGGTGGCCCACCTAGGTCTATAATTTCATTTACGTTCGATTCGGTGCCTTTCCCCCCCCCCCCCTTACCGTTGGCGCCACTGCACTCAGTGGTGTGTGGGTTGTGAGCGCGTGTATGGGTGCATTCATTTGGTGGGTGGCGGGTGGCGGAGAAGGGACTACTTACGATTTTAAAATTAAACACAAAATTATTTTATGGCTCCAGTACACTCGGAGGGGGGGAAGGAGGTGGAAAAAGGGGAGAGGTAATGGGGGTGAAGGGGATGGAAAGGGAAGAGAGCGGTTAGAGTTCGTTTTCAGCTTCATCACCTTGCTCGTTGTAATGGTCACCACCGGTGTTCGGACAACATGCACTCACAGGAAAGAGCAACGAGTAAGAGAGAGAGAGAGCGGAAGAGAGAGAGAGAGAGCGAGAGCGAGAGCGAGAGAGGGCGTCAGGAAGAGAAGTAATGTGTTTCTTTGGACTGACTGACTGGCTGGCTCCGGGAAGGATATCTGGGTACGGAGCGCAGTGAGCCTTTCTCCACGATAGGCTTTCTCATTATTATCCTGACCAAGGACCTGGCGAGTGTTACGTTCGCACACAGGCATCGGGCAGGGAGCACCACCACCTTCTTCTGGTGCACCTTCGCTCCATCGGCGATGACCATTGCGCCGTCGTGGCCGCCTACCGGTCTCCGGTGGTACCGAGTATGCATTTTAATACGTTGCAATGTTGCCCGTTAGTTTGGCACATTTGAGGTGAGATGGTCGGGTGTGTATATGTGCGAGCTTTTGGGGTTGTTAATTTACCGAAAAGTCGAATGCTTTTGATATATGGTTGCTAATGGAGCTGCTGGGGGTCGGGTCTTGTTTGGTTCCATTACTTAGTGTCACTTACGGTTAATGTTGAAACATTGGTTGGCTTCGGTCGCTATCATTAGTCTCTCGCTCTTATCTTGTTCCATTATTGCCTTGAGATTTTATTGCCGAAAGAGAATTTTTTTACCAATCAATTATATTATTTTTACATGGTGATTAGCTCCTTGTTATGAACTAACTGAGCAGTTGTTGCTGTTTCTATTTTACTGTTTAATAGCAAATATGACTGTATGATTAGCTTTTTGAAGTCTATT
>NC_064878.1:5802500-5810000 GCF_943734665.1 Anopheles aquasalis | reverse complement strand
GGTGGTTGGTAGTTTGGTTTGATTGGAAAGTTATACCTTTGTTGACGCAATATGCGCTGTCGGTCGGCTATTTGTCCATTTTTCAGTTCAATTTCATTCGAAAGCAGCAGAATTTTATTAAAATTCTATGCTTATATTCATAGAGATAACTTAACAAGACAGGAGAAATGGGTAACTTTAGAAGAAAAGATAATAAGATAAATTATAGAGATAGAGATAAATAGATAAATTATAGAATTATTATAGAAGAGATAATAAGATAAATTATAATGGGTTCAAAATTTCAATTTCAATCCTTATTAAAATATTTCCTAAAACTATCTCGATCTTTTGCACACAATTGCGATTTTTTGCCCCAAGGATACGCAAAGAATGGCAAATACGGCGAGTATCCCAACAACTCAACAGATTGCGTATAAAAATACAGAAAGGTGTCGTCAACGAGAAAATTGTTTTATATCTCAACAATGGGGGCGAAAATTGGTTTTAGATTTCATAGTTATGTTAACCATTTTTCGCAATTTTTGGCGGAATTAATGATTGAAATTTGTACATTGTTATTATACTACTGTACTACAACTTTGTAAACAACATTTGTCCCCTAAAACACTAATCAAACGCTACCAAAAACCCCTGATGTTAAATATATCTGAAGGCTACATATGTGCACAAACGCCCGAAAACACAAAAACTAATCGACAAAACCATGCTGCAAAAGTTCCGCTTGCACTCCCCACCATTGGATAGTTGATGTATGTGCCTACACAACAGCCCTAAATTGCATTTTTTTTAGTCTCTAAAAGTCCAGGAGAAAAAATATATTGCATCACCCCTATCCCCATTTTTAGAGGCTTCCCTGGAACGGGTGCTATAAAAATGAACTTTTAAATTAACATCCAACAACTAACGACGTCCCGAGATCGCCGCTTTTGCATGATTCGCGATGAACAACAAGCACACCGCGGGAAACGGCGCAAAATCCTTCCTTCCCTTAATCCTGCACGAAACATTCGCACGAAAAAAGCCCCTCTATTCACGCTAATCAACCTCAAACCCCTGGCAGCGGTGCAATTATGAGCTAGCGGTTGGTGCCAGCTAGCTCCCATCATTCTATTCACCCACACACGAGCAAATATTCTGAAAAACGGCTCAGCAAGTGCTCCATCCTATGTTAGCTAAAACATTGAACGCTCCAAATCCCGGTCGAGGGACATTTCGGCTCTCTAACGGGTTCGTGACTAAAAATTCAGAAAAGGGATCCAAATGAAATATGTCGTCGTCCGCGGAAAAAAGTGAGGTTCGTCGCTGACAGTTCCACGCATTGAAGTCTTTTGCTGCCGAGCAAGCGACCGACCGACCGAACGAACCAGCGCGAATCGTTTTGATTCGCTGGATTTCCAAGATTTTTTTTCTCTCCATTTTCCTCTCCGAGCTTTTCTTTTTTTTTTTGGCTGTCTCTCTCTTTCTCTTTCTCTCACTCGCACAATCCCCAATTCGCTTTTTCGCTGTCATCATCGTCAGCGTTGGTCAACGCTTTTCCGACGACGGTGGCCCTATGTACGGCAACAGCAATATTCGCGGATCACACTTCTATTTACACGCTCTCCTGTGGGTCGCTCCACTTTTTTTCGCCGCATTTTCTGCGGGCCAAACGCGCGTGCCCTTGCTCTCTTTCTCTCTCTCTCGCTCATCCATGGGGTGGTCCTGCGAGGGAAAAGTTTGCGAGCACATGTTTCGCGCGCGTACATAAAAGCCTCGCAGAAAAATGGAGGAGAAAAATGCGCCGGAGATGCTGCCCCGGCTACCGGTGAGGCAAAAGCAACAAGAAAATGCAACCGAACCAGCGTGGTTTGGAGCAAAGAACGAACAAACGAACGAACGAACGAACGAACGAATGAGGAAGAGTTGGGGCTCTCGCTTCGCACACATCTATGATGCTGACTGCTTCTGTATATGAGATGAGATAAAGGAGGAGAAAACGTGGAAAGACAAAACAAAAAACCATAAAAAAATGGTTCGAGGTTCGAAAAAAGAATCGTCACGCATCCGCAGCATGCATACAGTGCGCGCATCGTACGTGTGCTCGTTCGCTCTCTCGTTCTCCAGATGAGCTCTCTATCTCTCTCTCTATCGGCCGGTGGAAAAAAGGAAAATCAGACTGTTGCTCCAGCCGGCAGCATAGCTAGGAACTAACACCGATGCAAACGTTCGCAACAGGATGGAGAGAGGGGGCTCCAATATGATTTGTCACTTCCGCTCTCCCTCTCGCTTCCGATGGTACTATACGGTTCACTACCGTTCGGTGCCATCGTGGAGGCGCGGCTGTCAGAAATGTTTCTCGCGCGCGCACCATCTCATGAGTGTGGGGGTGGCACTGTCCTTTCACAGTGTCCCCTCCCTACCAGCACTATGCTTGTGTGAGTGTTTGTAGGAGGCAGCAGAGGGTGCGATTTTTTTTCTGCACTTCGTCCACGTGTATGCATAGGAATGCCCCCACTGGCGAACGGGGCGCTTTGATTTTCGAGCGGACGATTCACGGTGCACGATGTGATGCTGCTTTTGGCGCAAAGTAGAACAGACCAGCAGCAACAACAACAACAAAAAAAAAACAGCGCCGAAGGGGCGCTAAGCTTGGCACGAAGGTGACCCGCAGCGGTGGCACACGTGAAGTTGATGTTTCGCTGTAATGAATTGCTTACTTAGGGTAGGCTGTGCTAGAACTTCATCAGGGGATGCACACGGCGGTGCTCTCGGGGGTTTGCGTTTGCCTTTTTTCGGAGGGATGTTGGTTTAAAAAATAACTTTTATAGCTAACAGCATTTTTAGCGAGCATTTGATGGTCGAGGTTTGGATGAAAGCTTGGTAGAATTGGAGCTTCATACTTTTTAACAATTTGTTTCTAAACACTGTTTGAAATTTGTGAATGTGTTTACTGAGGTGAGCAAAGAAACTTACTGATGTGTTTTATATTATTTCTCATTAGTTTGCTTACTTGAGTAACACAATAATTTAAGTGCTGCTACTCCAAACGCAGCGGCTTCATCTCAATTTCGATTTCACACACTCTCTCTATCGATATAGAGATTTTAAGGAGACTTTACGGGCTGGGTTTTTGTTTATTATTCTCATGATATGCACAGCACACGGATCGCGACAATAAAAACGTTCTAAAACGCGTATAGCACCGAGATTAACAAACTCACATACGATTAAATAAAAGCAAAAAAACACTATTGTAATTTGTACACAGCGTACTGTAACTCAACTGTTTCTGGTGGATATTGAAATGAAACTGTCGCGAAAACTATTTTTTACCGAAGGCAATGTTTACTAGATCGTTCGCATTTCAGAAAAGCGACAGAGGACAAAAGAAGGTCGTCATGGTGCACTAGATCATCCAATTCCTTAATTATTCTAAGCTCTACAACCGTGGAAATTGTTACTGTTGATGAACGACCCGAAATATCAAGATAAATTCTAATAAATTCATAGCGCCATTCGCGCATCCGCCCAAATTTTAATCCACCCAAAAAGCTCATCATTTTATTCACTTTTATCGGCAAAGTAGAATAAACTGCAGCAGCCCACACATCTTGCCAGCAATCAAGGCAATGTACAATATCCATTAAATGCCGGATAGCCGGAGCCGAGGACGGAGAATAGGACAAACGAAAGTGCATCCATTAACTAACATACTCGCGCTCTCGCGCCGGTTAGTGATCGTGTGTTCTCGACAGAATTTATGCATATTTCAAAAACTCGCGACCGCGATCATTCGCTGGACATGCGGTTTCGTACGAGCACTCGGGATAAAAAAAAACTACCAAACCTCAATCCGGCAAATGGATCGGACCAACCGGCCGGCTGGAATGGCGGTGAAATTGTTTTCTAAAAATTACGATTTATCAAGCGGGCTCCCCCTCCTTCGGATCCGGGGAATTCATTTGGTACGTACATAAATCATCCATTTTCCACCAAAAACTCTAGCAGCCGTTCGTTCTACCGGCAACCGGGAACTGGAACACAGTCAAGCTGTTTCGCCTCACGGACGATGTGAGATTTGGCGGAGGAATTGCACAAATATGCCAACCGACTAGTGAGCACTTATGTTCTTGCTTTTTATCATCCTTTTCATTTTCGACGAGCATTTTTAAATATGTTTTTTCGCTGGTCACATTTGGTCAGCACAAAACATTCCATTGCTATACTCGTGCAGTTAGCGAGCTACAGCTCGTGCATCAGCAGCAACATTTCCGGAAATAGGTAACAATAGACAACGAATGACCACGAGTAGGATCAGGATATGATTCGCTCCGTGTTGGTTCGATCAGCTGAAGATAATAAAAACCAAAAACGCGAAAAGATCTGCCAGGCAAATATCGATCCCAATCTAAATGCTCATAAATGCAGTAGCCTATGACGCTATCGTTGCTTCCGGTCTTGATGTCCTGAAAATTCATTCCATTATCTAGCCCGTCCCGTCATAGAGAGCATCGCCGCTTCGTGGAATCGTGAAAGAAACAAAGGCGAACGAATATTCCCGAAAACCACACAAATCGATCTCCTCCCATATAAGGTGCAGAACTCATGTGCAGGACATCGCGATGTACGATAACAGACGGAAATGGCATTTTCCACCCCCTCAAACAACAAGAAAAAGAAAAAGAAAACAAAAAAAAATACTTCTCGCGATGGTTAGTAATTAAAATTAAATCCAAAACGTGATGCCAAACGACTACCGTCTCTGTCCCCGGATGCTGCTGCTGCTACTGGACTGTGGTCTGCGGCTGCTGTTGGTCAACCGGCGGCACAAGGACAATCGGGCACTCATCGAGGATCGCCGGAACGGAGGGGAGCACGTGAAAGTTAAAAAATACTCTTCGATGGCCTTTTCGCGTGGCCATTTTCGTGACGTAGCATAGACTTTGGTTCAACCGGACACACACAGAGGCACTCTGGGACGCTATTTACAAAGGCCAACCCATGCTCCCGACAACGGACCCCGTGGCTGCAAAATGAATAACGAATTTCTGCTGCGAACGCGTTCCGGCATTCTGGGTGCGGCACTTGCAACGAAAGAGAAAGAGAGAGACAGAGAGAGAGAGCACCAAGACCGATGATGGCCGGCACTTCCGGTGAGCTAGAATCGACGCGGGGGAGAAGAGTAGCAGAGGCCGTAGAGATGAAGTGGCCACCCCGTTTGCTGAAAGTCTGAAAAAATCCAAACGAAATTCGAATCCTTCAACCCCGGACTGTACGGCAGGACGGAACGTTGGCGGTGGTGAAGGCTTAATCCTGGCTTCGGTTCCTGGTGTCGTTTCGATTCGCGCATCAACCTGCAATGCCTCCCCCTGGCTACGTATGGTGGTTGGTGGGTGTTTGGAGTTGCCAGAATTCATTCTCCAAATAACAAAACAGCCACACACCGCACCTATCGTCGACACTGACCACTGAGAGTGCACTGGCGTTGGTGCTGGTGGTGATGAGGTAGGCTCATTTCTCCCTTCTTTTTGCGAACACACGAAACTAAAAAATGCCAATAGACCACCGGAGGGTGCTAGGCGTCAGCCACCTCATCTCATCCTCACCAGAAATTCAAATTTATGCTCGCAGCTTCAAGCGAAACAGAATACACAACGTGAGGGCCTCTCGTGTTCTCGATGCGCGGTTTGGTGCAGCTAAATCAAACTGTATTTATGTCTACCGCGACACACCGGATGATGGTGGTGGTCATTTGACGTAGCGCGAAGCTACCTCATACTTAACGACGCAAAAAAAGAAATACCGAGAGGAAAAAAAAGGAATTAACCTACCACATCATACGACACAACGTCGCTCCCCACCCGGAGTTACTGGTTTCGTTTCGAATGTCGAGGATACTGACCAGCACTCCCCAATTCCCCGTCCACTGGAGAAGAACTCGGTTTCCGTTGGTTGCTCACATCGGTGAAAGGGTCTTCCCCGAATACCAATCGCGTGCATCAGTTATCGGAGCGTGAGCATCATCAGAACCCCAAACCGAATTAATGCTCCTTTTCCAGTGAGGCATCCGGCGTCCACACCTCATCTCATGGAACCTACGCTCTGGGGAGTTTGAATTTCGAGCGTTATCCCGTCCGTTCGTTCTAAATTTAAATATGAATGTGCCCTGGCTTTTCGTTCCCCCGTTTTCCTATTTCTTTTGATGCGTTGCACTAAACAAATGGGCATCTGGCCGGGTCCAAAATGCCTGCCGTTAGAATAAAAAAAAAAACGTTTGCAATGATCGTGGCGTTTGAGCTCTAAAACGCATCTCCTGCTCGGCTCACCAAAGATACATAAAGGCTCTGGTGGCCTCGCAACAGCAACGGTAGAATGTTATTTCAGATGCCGGAAGCGCGGGAGGATGCAACGTATTAAAAGAGCGAAAAAAAATACTAGAAATTAACAAAAAAAACTCACGCGCTGCGTATGTAAGAGATGAGAAGAGACGGTGCTAAGGGGAAAAGAGGAGCAGCTGGAGGTGGATTCATCTGGAAAAACACTCACGAAAAATTGAGTCGCGCGTTTGGCGGAACTATTCGCCGAATCGCACCCATCACACCACCGGCCATCGATCGTTCTCTAGCGGAGCGGAGCTACGCACAAACCAAGACCCGGGACGCCCTTGCCGGGACGTAAAACGCAGAAATTTGGTTCAAACGATCGCGTGACACCCACACACAGCACGGAGCAACCGCCGTCAACTATGTGCCAGAGTCCTCGGGGCCTCGGTTTTGGGTGGCGTTCAGGCGCTTAGTGCCCACCACTTCACGATGATCTCACATCGTTCCTGGGCCTGACCTGCAGCTGCCCGAAATGTCTGTCCCTGTATGTGTGCTTGGTGTATGTGTGACTACATAGTTTGATGCAATGGAGGACAAAAAATAAAAAAGAGCTTCCAGCATCCCCATCATGGTGATGAGGGCCTAGTTCTGCCTTATCAAATCACCCACGAGTCGCGTTTTTGGTGCGTTTCCAACGTACCTCACGAGTGCACGAGGTGGACGAGAAGTCACCGCTATTCCCGGTCTGTTCGGGAAAATGGCGGCAGCAAAACGAAAAAGCAGCAAAAAAAAAACAACCAAATGCTAGAGACGAAAGAGGAGAGAGAGAGAATATCAACAGCCCCGGTGGTCAGTGACTGGCCGGTCGGTCGGTTGGTACAACAAACTAAAAAGCCACCGTCAGCCAGTTCGATCTCGGCCAGCGATGGAGTGATGCTGGTCATCTAGTAGCCGCTGCCCCCTGCACACATGCAGCATTAGCTCAGCAGCACCCCATATACCGGAGCGATGTGTGCGAGTGCGATGTCCCCCTAAAGGAGGGGGAGATGAGAGAGGTAGGTGTTCATTTTTTTCGTGGCGCCCCCATCGAAATGTCCGCGATCGCCATCGCCATCGAACGACAAAAAAAAAGTGGAGAAGAAGAAAAAGAAACCAAAACAATAATCTAACGCGCTCAAATGTTCGATAGTAGCAG
>NC_064878.1:5757500-5762500 GCF_943734665.1 Anopheles aquasalis | reverse complement strand
CCCCCTCCGGTCCCGGTAATACCTTTATGATACAACCATCTTTCGCTTCACCGGACATGCCAAGCCGCAAGGCCTACTCGACCAACACAAGGCACACACAACGACACTAGCCGCAGCAGCAGCAGCAGCATGCAACGGTGATGACACTCGTACGGCTTCTTTCGTAGCAGGCCATGGATCGCTCGAGTCGTCGGGTCAGCCAGCGTGTGGTGGCCCGATGCCCGACTTCTAAACCACTGGGGGCGTTAAGCCACCCACACAAAAGAGATGGAGAGAGTGCAAGATAAAGAGAGAGAGCACGCGAGATCGAGGAAAAGGCTTACCAGAACAGAGGCTTCAAGAAGGGAAAAAGGACTTGCTCTCTCGCATTTTGCCAACATTCCCTCTATCTCTCTCTTCCTCTCTCTCTCGTGCTGTACTATCTACTATCTCTTTAGATTCTTGTGTGTAGGGAACAATCCAATTTCCCGTGGATTTACGAGCCAGGGAAAACACTTTTCCACTCGTGGTCGTGAAAAGAACGTGTTTATCCTGACTGCTGCACGTGTACGTGTACAGGCGCGTGTATGTGTCACCAAAAGTACGCATTAAGGATTTGGTATGCCAGGAATGCCAGGAAGAGATCATCACTCCCTCCCCGTGCCCTCAAATGCCTTTGTCACAATACAGCGCGTGCTCCTCCATTGACACTTTTATCACCGACCAACCCGTGAGGTAGTAGTGATGGCTACGCAGAACGATGGCGGTACAGCATAACACAATCGTTCGGAGGAGTGGTTTGTTATTTGTTGTTTTCTTCCTGGCTTCTGCGACCTGCATTTGACACTTCTTGCTTCTCCTCGTTCTTCTTCCACTTTTGTTGCTTCTCCCTGGTGTTCCACTCGTCATTTTTCCTTTAAAAATAAAACTCTCGCGTGTGGCGCCGAAGCCAACATACATATCCTCGTCACGCACTCTACATGTATCTCGGCCAATGATCGATAGCATGGCTTGCTTGGTTGGTTGATGACAAATTTTGACAAGCCAAAGCCGCCATAAATGTCTCGCACGCTTTGACACCTTCATCTTCCACGAACAACTCGATGCTGCCACCGGATGCTGTCCCCTTTTGGACTTTAGAAACTTGGAGAGGAGGCGGGGAAGAGGGAACTTTCCCGGACACAATCCTGTGGTACGATCTTGTCCGGCCATTGCCATCAACCGGAACCTTCCACACCTCGCGGTGACAAACACCGTGCCGTGTGCGTGCGTTCGACAAGAGGATCCGTATCTAAATATAAAAAATACGCATCCATCCCCTGATACACCCCTTTCCGTCGATCCCACCCGCAGATCCGGTGTCTCTCTCTCTTCCACTCTCTCTCTCTCGCATTGCTGGCCATTCGATCGTGGCGGATCGTTGTGGTGCGCGAAAACCTGAAGTTCTATTTTTAATGTATGTCGCCACGGTTTCTGCCATCGTTCGTGTCACAATACACAGAGACAGACACAGACACCGGCGCACTCTCTGCTAGTGCCCGAGAAGATCGTGACTAAATCGGTTGATGAGACGATTTTCGAGTTTTCCACCCCGTCTTCTTCTTCTTCTTTTTTATCCGTGGGAATTTTCTTGCCGTGCCTCTTCTGTCGGTCTGTCTGTCTGTCTGTCTGACTGTGTTGGTGATGCTGCTGCTGCTGCTTCTGGTGGTTTGTTTCGCAAGAGATTCGTTTTTGATTACCCATCCCATCATGTTTCACTTTATGTCATCAGCAGCACATTACTGTCACGCGAATCACATGGCGACTCAAATATTTCAAACCCACACACATACAACATAATTGGAACCAGATTGACATCTCCCAGAACACCTTCCACAACGGAGTACACCGTGGAATTGTTCGCACACAAGGATTACAACCGAAATTTCCCTTAGCAGACGCCAACGATTACACTGGCCTGGCATTCCAGTGGCCCCATCGGTGTCTAGCTAGACGGCGACTCCTCTTCACATCACTCTTCATTATACACACCATCCGGAGGGGGGATCCTTTCGTTCTAGCTGCGCCAGACACACGCAGACACAGAGAGAGAGAGAGAGCGAGATACACACAGCAGACACAGAGGACAGCAACAATGGTCGCGTAGAAGGACGCGCGCACACCGCGCACCAAACACCGAACAGAGACGAGGACCGACGACGACTACTGCTGCTGCTGCTGCTGCTGCCACTGATTTTCCCGCAAGTCGCCCCAAACGTTTGGGGAAATGTGGCAGTTAGGGGCAAAGTGCTCATCGCGAAAAACGCGGGAGAGAACTCACTCACGCGCTTTCCTCGCACGCTCTCTCTCTCTGGCTCTCCTTCTGGCTCACTCTCTGGCGATGTCCTGGCACAGCAGCAGCAGCACCAGCAGCGGCGAGCATTCTCTATCCTCCACCAGCCCCACACGATTGAGATAAAATCAATTTTCACTCGCTATCTCCAGATCTTCTCCCCATGTATGTGTGCTCCCGCTCTCTCACGCTCCCTAACGAGCACTTTTCTGCTTTTGCTGCTGCTGCTGGCCCTGCTCGGTATTGATTTTATGAGCATCAAAAATTCACACACAAGCCACCCCATTGCCATCCTCCACCTTTCGCCTGTTCCCTGGTGGCGTGGGGGTTGCCCATTTTTCCATGTTTGGCCAACGGAATCATTAGTTTCAATCACCGAGAACGCCAGCACCGCTACCACAATGAATAATGCAATTTTCTAGCGTGGCTTTCACTCACCACCACCCTTAAAAGGGGTGGGCTAGGGGAGAGGTGGGAGTGACACACATTCCTAGTCCTGCTGGGCTCACACCTTAGCCCACCCCCGGGGGGAAACGGTTCTGTCTGGGCAGGATTCCTTCAATTGACACATCGCGTATTCCAGGATCAGGACGTTGGTAAAACTTGGTTGGTTGGTACTTTTCTGTCACACTTTTCTATCACTCCACAAACACCACAAACTCCCCCTTCCCCTGCGACTTGGTTGTGACGCGTTTGCAGGACATTTTCTCCCGGGATCTAGCCAGGTGTTAGGCAATCGGAGCTCCCGGAGCGCCTGACTGTCATGGTTAACGGAACTAGAACACCAGAAAGCAGTATGTGTACCAGCAGCAGAAGTAGAAGAAGTAGACACTAGCACTCCACTTTGAATGGCCACCCCCGGGAGGGACAAACAGCGAGCGAGCGGGCTGCGTCCTGGCGTCGAGAGAGTGTCGAGGGTTTTACTTTCGCTTTAATCGGCTGTTGAAAATAAACTGAAAACGGCACCAAATGACCCCATCGTACTGACTGGCACCCCATCAGAGATCGGGGAGAGTTGCGTGAGCGAGAACCGTGAAGCGAGAGCGCCAACCAACCCTCGCTCTATGTGAGCGGATAGCGTGAGAACACACCGGGGAAGACGGGGGAGACTTTCACGCTTCGGTGCACCGCCGTGCGTTCCGGCGGCGGGTTCTTGATCGTGACCGTGCCATTCCACTTACAGGTGTCCAGTAGCGGTGGCAGGAGCAGCAGCAGCAGCTGGCAGCGCGCGCATCGGTGAGGATGTTTTTTGCGGTCCTTTTTCGGGTCGTCGTCGTCGTCGAGGGAGCGACCTGCGGTCTAATGGCGGTAGAAACGGGCATCCCATCCCGTCGGTCGGTCTGTCTGGCTGTCGGTCAGTCGGTTCAACGGTCTGCATCGGGTTTCACCACCCACACGCACCGTTAGAATTTGCTGGAGAGAGAGAGAGAGTGAGAGTTTGTTTTTCGGGAATGTAGAATATTGTCCTGGATTCAGTCCACCATCTCCAGCCAGTCCGGGACAGGGCGAGGAATGATGATGCCCTCGGTAATGTCTTTGACCGTGCCAACGACCCGGCCGGATGGCCTCTAGAACACCTTATGACGTCGGTCGGTTCTGGCCGGAGTGTAGGTGATTAGGACAAGCGGGAAGGTTGCGCAAAGACGATTGAGACGAATCATTCGAGAAACACAAAAGGCTCATTAAGACTTCGCGGCTAGATTCGACTGGATGTCCGTATTGGACGCAGCACTGGATTAGAGCACCCCAAAGGCCACCACGTTATTGCGTTCGCTTTTATCGCGTGGGAAGATTCATGCATCCTGCCAACCGGAACCGTGACACTCCGGTGACTCGCGATACTGAGTCGCGCGATCCTCTCTCTCCCCTTTTCTGTGACGTTCCTTGTGTCCAGCTTAAAGTGTATAACAAAATGGAGAAAAATTGGGGGAGAATGATCAAGGCAGGCGACGAGAATTGCGCGCCTTTTTCAACCGATCTTCAAATGGGCTTTCCTTGCTTGTTTCTGACCAAATGGTCAACATAAAACAACAATTAATGTTTTGACAAATAAAAATAAAATAAAATAGAAATGACATGTAGGAAACGAAATGGTAAATTCTTTAACCAAAAGAGATGTTAACAAAAAGGAACGATAATTAATAAGCAATAACTAGCAAAAGAATCGGGACTATAGGAGCCAAGGAGCACCTGTAAACTTGTTTGACAATTTAACTCTGTCTCATTCGAAACTCCTTTTCCCCTAACTTTATTGTTTTTATGTTATTTTATGATGCGTTAAGGGGGGACTTCGGTTTTTATTTTTTATTTGTGACACATATTATTAACATTTTTCCCTGAATGCTGATCCTTTCAAGAACATTATGTAAAATTTTTGGGCCAATCGAGGCAAAACTGACCAAGTTGTAGATTTTTAAAAATCCGCGTTTCATACAAGGCTCCATGCAGCTCGCTACTTTGAAGAGCGTTTCCCTAAACCAACGTTTTCAAAGTCGGTGCCCATCGTTCTGTAAAAACTACTGGACCGATCGTTTCGAAATTTTTAACAGATAATCTGTACACTTTTTTCCAGGTAGCCCCGTCGAAATATCATGAAAATTGTTGATATTTTTTTTTAAACAATTATGTAAAGATCGTTCTTTTTGGCAGAATCGCAAAAAGCATCACTTTTTCAACTTCAAAAATCTGC
>NC_064878.1:5747500-5752500 GCF_943734665.1 Anopheles aquasalis | reverse complement strand
AAAATGCTATTATTGGTGAAGATGATTAATGTTCTAATTTCAGTTTGTTAATCATTGATTTCATCATAAAAAATTGAATGTTTGAATGCTTTGAATGTTTGGAGAAATATTAGGAGTAAATTTGTTCATAAAACCGTACCTTTGGATCGGATCGGATTGGTGACTTGAATGCCACGTGGTTGTGGTTGCGACGAACATCCTCTTTTATTCTCAAGATAATTCATTTGCAGGAAAACCGTGTATATGTTTGTCTGACGTCAATTTATCATAAATGAACATTCAAATTGTTGCTAAATTGAAGATAAATAAACTCCTCGTTGTCTCCGCAAACAAAGAATATTTTGCGTTGGTTCTTCGATCTTTTGAAAGCGGCATAAACAGAGTGTAGAAGGAAGAATACGTTGCGTATTTGGCCATAACGAAACCGGACCGTGAAGACGAAACCGCGTGGGGAACACGTGTTTAGTTGTTAATGTCTCATTGGGCGGCATTGGAACGTTTCATTTGTGCGATTGGCTCCATCTGCTGTTCAAGATATGCTAATGCCACCAATTGATCACACATGTGATTGATATAGTGGTATTAAGTTCACCAACAAGTTGTATTCGCTTACCTACCGTAGATGGTTGAATGTAGTGGCGCAACTCGCCTGATGATTTCACAATATGTGTCAGATGTTTCCAAGGGCTTTTTTTTTGTTTCACATTGGAATCTAGCTGCTTCCGGATTCTAACGAATTGTTTATTAGTTTGTAAGTAGTACAGACTTACCGAACAGATAAAACAAACACGCCAACTGCTTGTACCATGTGCTCAAAAGATATCTCTTATGCTGCTTTAGTATGGGTGTTGCTGACAACCTTTTCTACCGTTATAACTGAGCAAACATTTGTGGCCTCGCCCGTCCTTACACATATTTAAGAAGAAATAAAAAACGAAGAAGAAAAACCTTCAACTGAGCATTTCACGTTTCATATTACAGCCGCATCTCATGTTTGGCCAGTTGAGCAAACCACGCTGTAGACGATTCCGATCCGCGTAGCCCGTGCGCAAGAACCGTCTTCCCAGGAATTTGCGCAACCGAGAGGCGATGGCCAAACCCCCCGGGGCCCGGTTTAGGTGTCTTTTGCGCATCAATTTAGGCAGCACACATCAACGTAGTGCCACCGCGCCAAGGTGCGAGGTGGCGATTCCTACCAACCCGAACCCCCGGATAGTCCGATGATCCTTGAGCGACCCCTTCGCCAGTTTAGCATCCGTCGTGCATCGTAATTTCCCCGTTCTTCGAAAGTCCCTTCTTCTGGAACGCTTCGACTTCGACTGCGTGCCGTGGTGCGTGAATGCAAGTTCCCTTCCTTGCGCCAGGACCCTCCCGGTGCGATAACCCGTGTGTACCACGTGCGTCTTGGAAGGACACACGCGGCGTGCCACGAGGGACCACCGGTGAACTAGTGAGCACGATGGCACGCCAAGGATCGTTTCGCCGTGTGCACAACCAACATCCTAGCGCGAGGGGACGTTTCCGTTACTTAAAGAAAGGGCCAACCAAGGGAGGGAATGACCCTTCCGTTAGTACGGCAGAGCAGAAGCAGTTGCAGCTTGCGCAAAGCTAGCTAAAGTCAAGACGAGGGCACCGCAAATGCAGTGCCCCCGTTAGGAGGATTCTGAGGCGAGTTCAAAGGGGTGCACGTATTGCTCAAGGCTGAGCCACGGGCTAAACTTGCGTTCGAAATAGGGAAGTGTGCCCGTACCCGTGCCGGGCACCAGCATAACTTTTCCTTGAAAGTCTTCTAGGTTCTAGGAGTAGTTTTTTTTTCTTCCATTCAAAGGAATTAGACAAAACAGAGGGGTGCGTTTGGTCGGTCACCTATTAATCTGCTGCGATGCAGATGCAGTTGGATTTGCGCTAGGGAATCTGGCATTAATTTGATGCCCGCGTGGATGACTTGTGCGGGGCCAGCTGCCTCATCAACGGCATCTACTGCGTCAAGACCAAGTTTTGCTGTGGCTTTCTTGGGGGATTGCTAATATAGAAAATATAGGAAAATTCGTTAAATACGGATAAGGTTATTTTTCTATGAAGAATGTATAAAGCATCTCACGAGCGATCTACGAATAAAATGACCGATTTTTTATAATTGTATTGTTTATTTACTGTAGCTTTTTTTCGACAATTGAATGATTAACATTAGGTTGAGACAATATGACTACTAAGAGAGGATTTGTTATGGGAAGGAATTTGAAGCATAGTGAGCTTTGAGTAGCAAAACATTCTCTATTTAAAGCAAATTTAATTTTGAAAAGTAATTTTAAATTTTAAGTTGAATAGTAAAGGAACAGTGGGCTTTATGGAAATCTTTTTCATCTACTAGAATTTAAATTGACGAAACTGTACTTTAGAATATTTTTGTAAGGACCAGCGGTCTTTGGGATCTGGCCTTATGATACCTAACGTAGGTTTTAAGAAAAGTGTTGCATTAGTTAATGATTTGATCAATTATTTTCGTTCAATAGAAATCATTAAAAGTCATAAAAGAAAACGCAACGGATTTGATTTAAGTATGATGGAAAGATGTTAATAAAGTAAAGCAGCCGAAACATAATCTCCCTTTAATTAATGATTCTTTTAAGAACCTACAATTCACGATCAAATTTTATCTCTTTTATTACTCGTAGAAACAAGAACCGAATAAGTTAACCTACAAATTAACAACTTTTAAAACGAATATTGTTTTTTATGTTTCTTTCACGCATTCCTTAACTAACCGAACCGGTATGTTGCAATTACATGAAATCATGAAAAGTAAAGCGAATGTTCTGCCTCTCCCCAGTTGGCCCTGCAAAACCCCCCGGGCAACCGGCAAAATCTGCTCGGACACAAAGCGCGACGACGCGGGACAATTTAAATATTTGTATGTGGGCCCTGTGGCGCCATCGAATCGCGCACTGCAAATGTGACATGGCCGCGTGTGTCCTTCCTCCTCTTTCCTCCTTTCCCATTACTTTCTTCTTGCGCAAAACCGACCAAACGACCAACCGATGTTTATCACGTTCCATCGTCATCGTCGTCGTCGTCGTCGTCATGACGATCATCATCCAGAAGGAAGCAGCAGCAGCAGCAGCAGCAATTCATCAATGAACGTTCGCGCGCGCCAAACGAGGTCCCCCCCCCTCCAAACCACCCCGCCGCCGGGTGGACAGTGGCATCGCGCGTGTTTATTATGATTCACGATCAAGTTACTGTTTCCAACTCTTTCAACTCTTCCATTCTCCGTTCTCTCCTTCTATCTGCTTCAGCGACGCGTCTGTTTTTTTTTTCATCATTCACTCTCCGGCGCTCCACCCGTCCATTCGTCGCTACCTCTTCTCTTCCAAACGATCGTCGAGTTCAAGACGATCGCGCGTTATCTCGTGCCATGTGGAGGGCGCCCTACCCCCCCCCCCCCCCCCTTCTCCATTGAGCTCCATCTCGTAACGCCATCAGGCCAGCTTCTGCTTCTGCTTCTGGTGCTGTGGTTCCGCGGAGCGATATCATGCGGACTTGCGCCATCATGAATGCCAGCGCGGAACGTGTCCGAACATGCGCCAGCGTGTGTAGAGCGTCCCCACCCCGAGGGTGGGGGGCCAAGAGCAAAACAAAAACAGCGAAATGTGGAGTAGAAGGCACGTAGAGGGAGCGAGTGTGAAGAAAGGATGTGATGGAAGCCAAAGAGACGCGACCGAACGACCGTGGGACGATACTGAGCCGCTGCTGCCGTTGCTGCCGTTGCTGCTGATGATGATGATGACGTTCCGTTCCGTATTTGCCGGGCCGTCCGGTCCGCCTCTCGGTCCGTGCCGAGCGAAACCGAATCCGTGGGAATCGGTGGCAGGTGCTGTGCTGCTGCTGCTGCTGCTGCTGCTGCGACCAAAAGTGATTTCGCTCCCAAAAGGCGCAAACGCACACACATGGCGTGGCGTTGGTCCGGAGGTCCGATCCCACGGTCCCGTAGCGGCTGCACGAGTAAACAGGATGCTCGTTGGGTCGGTTCGGGGGCCCCTAGGGTTGCGTGTCTGCGCCTGTGGTGTGAGCGAGCGCGGACGCAAACAACATTTGGATCGTGAGGGGTTGCAGCCGCAACCGCACCAAATAGCTTTTCTCGCTTTATCTCTTCGCTTCGTGCTCTCTCTCTCTCTTTCTCTGTTTGTCACCCTGTCCTCCGTTGTCTGCACCTTCTCGTCCCGTGCGTGACGTATGTGGCTTCTCTCGGCCTCTTAACCGGCTGGCTGGCTGGCGTGTGATCGCCTTTAATTGGTCTGCTGATAGGGGCGAGCGGCTCAGCGACCGATGATGCGACGACAACTGGATAGCGCGGGCACACACAAATGTTAAATGGCCATTAGAGCCACCTCCTCCTCCTCCTCTCGGGTTTGGCGCGAGCGAGCACGTGGTGTGTAATCGCGGTAATGGCGGCTCGCCAGCAGCAGCAGCGGCAACAGCAGTCAGTAGCTGCCATGCACGATCCATGTTGCGGTCTGCTATGGTGGCAAACTAATGGTGATTAGGGGCTGCGCACGCTGTAGTGGCCGTAGGTGACTTGGATATGCGGCGCTCGCTCGCTCGCTCGCTTAGGCGCACTTGTCCGCTATGGCGGTGCGGTATGGCCGTTTGCGTTCGCAATTATCACCATCCTTTCTGTGGGTTTCTGTGGGTTAGTTGCAGGCCTTGGGTGGAGAAGGATAATTGCCGAACAGAATTGGGGAAACGAATGGTGATGATGTGCTGCAATGATCTTGCTAACTTGTTGCAATGTACTCCAGGGTACAGCGTGGTTTTGTGGTTTAATATGGAGCGCCTTATTTTGGATATTTGTTTTTCAACAGCATGAATGTTAAGGGAAGATTATACATTTTGTAACGAAGAAGCAGATCTTAAATTGATTGATGTTTAGTGTTTGTTAAAGTTTAAAGGGAATATTAGCTTAAGATCATTAACAGAAGTTACTCTCTACATTTGTTGGT
>NC_064878.1:5735000-5740000 GCF_943734665.1 Anopheles aquasalis | reverse complement strand
GGCAACAGGAACAAGTGTTCCGTGGTGGTGATCTTGGCCATGTCCAAGGTCAGGGTGGTGGTGGTGGTTTTATGATCCTTTTCCTCTCTTTATCTCACTCTGTTTGCTAGCGATGCAGCGATGGCGATCCTCTTGCCCTTCTCCTCCTTCGCTCCTTCGTCTAAACCACTCCAAGCGATCTCTCACATCATCTATCACGTCGAACCCGTCATCCGGAGGTCCTGGAGTCCCTTTTTTTCTTTCAGTTCTCCCCGTTGTTGTCCTGTTGTCTGAGGACCCCTAAAGCTCTGTGTTGACCGTTGTTTGCCCATCTCGCCGTCACCGTCACCGTCGCCAGTGTGTGAGTCCTTCGTCCTTCTTCGTCCTCTTGGCCCTTCTCTGCGCCATTATTTGTCAGTGGGCCCCCGAGGGGTTGAGAAGGTAATTCTAGACGATTTTTCTGTGTTTCATGTTGTTTTTTTCCCTTCGCATCCGTTAATCGGTATGCCTCTCAATCACCGCCGCGCCTTCCACAAGTCCACAGTCCACAGTCATTCTCATATCTCCCGGCGTATTGGTCCGTGCGTAGGTCTTCCCCTCCTTGCCCTCCTTGCCCTCTGCTGGTGTTGGTACGTGAGGATCCCGTTTCTTCCAGCCCTCTCTGTACTGTGCAGGGCCAAATGGAACGTGCTCGAAAGGGAGAATGAAAGGAAACCGAAAAAGGGAACCGAGAGAGGAAAAAAAACCGGGCACCGAAACTCGATATGACCACCGCAACGCGCAAGCAACGGTCACGATGATGACGACGTCGTCGTCCAAGACCAACACGATGACGACAGGGAAGATCAGTGAGGATCAGTGAACAAACCGTCCCCGGGGGAAAAGGGACAAAGCAGGACCCCCTGCCGTGGGTGGGTGAGTGCGGGCGGACGGGGGGGGGGGGGCAAAATAAGGAAGGATAAATAATAAAACATAAGTGACGGGGTGCAACGAGGGAGTTTTTACGAACCATTTTCCCACACTTTCATTGAACACGTGCACCAAAGATCCGGCCCCTTGGCCCCTTGATGAGACCAGGCGAAGCACGGAATGAAGCGAAGACGATGGTGATGATCATATACCCCAGCCTGACCCTGGAGCGACCTGGAGCGATCGTGCTGGTGTTCCAGTTTTTCCCATTTTTTCTTTTCTCCTTTTTGGTTTGGTTTTTTTTTTTCGTTCGTTTGTTGGTCCAAGCGACCGTTGACGGTGATACAGGGTGTTACTGGGTTGGCCTATGGCCCTTGACGGAATCCTTGTGAGGCCGGCTTCTTGGAATAGAGAACATTGGGGAAATGATCGTCAGCGCAGAGATCGCTTGGCGATAAGCGAGTTGGTTGGTTCGGTTTCACTGATCAAGCATTGACTATTTGAAAAGGATTACAAATGGGGTAGTTTGGGTTGTGATTGGTGACCTTATCAGTTGACTATCTTTAACAACCGATCCTGTGATCCTTTTTTTAGGATGGTTTATGCGATGGTTCATTGTTCTTCGAATGGTTGGTTCGTTTCATTTATTTTAATTTAGCATTTCGGTTGTTATGGAAACTTGTTTTCAAAATCCTTCTTCTTTGGTTCGATTGTTGGATGTAATTTTTTTAAATTAATTATACTCAATTAAACATCTATTATTCGTTTTTAATTCTCATTATGAGTTATTATCAAGTTTTAGTTTTTATGTGAGATATTTGTTGTGCATTTGTTAGGGTCTTTAGATTCCATTTTCAACTCTTAAATGAAGAATTCCCAACATAATTTCAACTTTCTGAATTTTCAACTCTTCTATTTTGTTTATCTTTCTAATAAAAGTTTCGTAAATATTTCGGTCAAAACTCTAGAAAAAATCAAAAGCAAAAGGCCATATCATAAATCTTGGAGCGATCCTGCGATAAACTCCTTCCAAGGTGTTGTCACCCTGTTGCGCTGCTCCTGATGCTGCTGCTGCTGCTGCTGCTGCTGCTGCTGCTGCGGTGTTTTCTGTTTTTCTTCACGTGACGCCTCTCGCTGTCCCTATAGTTAGCTCCTCATCCCCTCGGCCACAAGGATCTCGACTTACGCCTGAACATGCGTAAACTTGAAAACCCATTCCCTTCACCTCCATCTCCCTGCCCCCTTTCGCATCTGATTCTCACACGTTGCACATTACCACCACGCGGGGCTCCGGACAAGACCGTGGGTTGATCGATTCTGATTCCGATCAGCGCCCTCAGGGCCTTTACCAAGCGTCCTTTCTCCGGTTCTCCTCCATCATTCCTTCGCCCAGCGTTGGCTTCACCACATAACACATCGCACAGTGCACGTGTTCAAATTGAAAACAGAATCGGACCGACCGGTCGGCCATACCAACCAATTGAAGGGCACTTGGTAGGGAGGGAAGGCAGGCCAGGGAAGGCGAGGAACAGACGAAAGGATCGCTTATCTCGGGCCCCTTTTTTGGCCCTCTCTTGGACTCCCTTTATGGATGGTCACCTTCCACTCTCTGCCTCTCTCTCTCCGTGACCCCCCGCCTCTCCAATTGCTCTCCTTTCTGCCGTTCTCTGTGTGTCCTCCGGGCTTCTGCTTCTGTGGCACGTACTAAAAATGGTGCCGATCGTCGCCGGTGGTGATCACTGATTGTGATGTATTTTGTTATGTTCCCTTCCGTCTTTTCTCATCCCTTTGCTGCTGTTGCTGCCGTTGTTGCTGCTGCTGCTGCTGCTGGGCGATGTTTTAGTTCGTGCCGTTCGGTCCGTGCCCGCCGTTATTCCACCTCCACCACACCCTCCTTGTCAGCCCTTCTCCATTCCGGTCGCTTCGCTTTTTGTGTGTTTCCATTTCTGGTTTGTGTTTCTGCTGCGCTTCAGCCTCTTGTTTTGGTGTGTATACGGTTCCTTCTTTTCTCTCTCGCTTTGTGCTGTACTTTGGGTAATTTTCTCCTATCTTTCTGCTCTCCGGTCGATCCTTTTGGTTCATTTTTTGTTTTGTTATTTTTTTCAACCCTCCCTTTCCTCCTTTTAGACCCTCGGTTCACAGGACGGGAATAGGTTTGGCACTTTGGCTGATCCCTTTTCACGTTACGCCGAATTAGAAGTCAATCTTTCAAGAGTCTGGACACATCACCTTCGGGGCGGAACAAAAAAGGATCCAATAGCAGCAGAAGCAGAACAGCAAAAAAAAACCCGAAGCGTATAGGGAAGCTTCCTTTTGTACGCCTGCGCAATGAAAGGGCCAAAGCTTACCAAAGTAGCGTGTAGGTGATTACCCCCCGCACTGGAATAGAAGAACGAAGGCGAAGGACCCACCGTTCGAAACCAATAAGGAATGTTGTTTCGATTCTTTAGAAAATTATGACTCGTTCGATCCTGTCCGGTCAGGATTTTCCCTGTTTCTTTCTTCTCTGGTCCTGGGCATTCGCTTTCTTGGGCTTTTAGGTTCTTTTGAACATCCCTGAATGACTAAGATGCTGCGCGTACCGTAAGGAGGAGCATAATTGCCAAACCGTTCCACCAAGCAAACCACCATGGCGGTTCCGGCCCGTAAATTGGTCCCGTACCACATCACGTGCTCGAGAAGCATAATGTTACGGACCACTACGGACTCTCTCTCTCCCGGGATTGTTGCCCCGGGTTCTTGGATTGTTCTGTCTGTGCTCCTCGTTCTTCATTCCGTTTCTTGTGTTTTTTTTGTGGTGTTTTGCTTTTGTTATTTTGTATCGAATTCCCTCCGCACCACAAAAAAAAGGTTTCACTCTTAGTGAGAGTGGCAAAAGTTCTCTTTATGCAGCTCGATGAAAGGAAAATCGGTTACATTCAGCCAGCAGCTCCGGTGTTAGCGATGTGTCTGGAACGCTTTGGCTTTGGGCCATCCTTTTCCGGGGCCACCACCACCCATTGTCCAGCCGAATTTTCGGAATCCTCCCTTCCTCTTCCTTCTATTATTCATGGGAATCTGAAAACGATCGAAAAAGAGATCCTCTTTTCATCGACCTCAAACCAGTAACGATCCCCCCACAAAACAGGGGCCTAATTTAAGCTCATTGAAGGAGAAGGAACGAGGACACGCCGGAAGGCCAGCATTTTCCGTTCGTTGCAATTGCCTTTTCCTTCTAAATCAAACCGTCAAACACGTGTTTGGTGGATAATGGGACGGATAATGGGGATTTCGGCCGAATGCTTCTTGCTACGGGCAGGCATTTGCCGGCCTCTAAGGAGTTTGTGTTGTGAGAGGAGTTGCTTTTTAAGATTGCGTCAAGAGAATGTGCGCTTGGGTGAATCCAAACACCTCTCCTCTGTTTACCGAAATCCTCCAACAAGGTTTTTCAAGGTAGAATTGAGATATAGAGCCTTGTTCCTTGTTGGAGGTTCTGCTGCTAATGCAACCATAAAAAAAGGGAACCACAACGAGTCCTTCGAGGTTTCCCGAGGTCAGTTCCGAGGGGATCTAAACTGTTACCAAATAAGCTCAATTGCCAGATCAACAGCAGAGATGGGTCACCTTAAAAGCCCCTCTCAAGCGAAAGAAGAATGGAATGGAAATGATCGGAAATTAACACAACACTCTGGGCTGCTGGGCTGCTGGGAATCAATCGAACCGAACCGCAGACCCTGTTCCATTCCGATTCCTTTTTCTTCCGTCACCGCTTCGCTTCACTTTAATTCGAAATTATAATTTAACGCATTTTCGATTCCACTGCTGTGTCGTCGTCACGCAGGGGCCACTGAGATCGCCTCAAGGAGCACAGCAACCGTCTACTTTGGGGTGAGAAAGTTTCGTCGATCTATCTGCGACGGGGTGTTTTTTTTTTTTTGTTTTCTCCACATTTCGATTGAGGACTCCCCTATTAGCAACAGGACACTGTCACTGGTCACCGTCGGCGGTCTGGCCGACCGGCCAGATCCTGTGCGCTTCTCGCTGTAAACGAACGGTGGGAACGAAATCCTGTCCCCGACAGGTGCTAATCCACGGACACCTCCCCCGGGGGCCATCAGAGTAACCGGTCGCAC
>NC_064878.1:5730000-5732500 GCF_943734665.1 Anopheles aquasalis | reverse complement strand
CCTCCGCCCCGGGACCGAGAGATGCAAGCTTGCCCATTTATTGTCGATTTTATGGAACTATTTGTGTCATACTTCAGTGCAGGATAATCATTCCGGTCAGTCGCGATGGCAAGAACGAAGATCAAGAACGATCGAACATTATTGCAGGACGCTTTCTCCGACGGAATGGATGGAATGAGCAACCCCGGAAAGCCGGATCGTTTGAAATCGAAGCCCCCAGTTCATTAGCGAGAGGAGGAGCTTAGAGAGTGAGGATCGACAATTCGTTCTAATCAAAAATACAAATATAGGTCTTATAGGAGACCGTCTCGAGATGCACCGCCATCCGTTGCTCTGCCTTGCCGCGTCTTTCGAGCACCGAACATGTTCGATAATGAAACACCATTATCCTCGCGGACCCCGATAATTGCTGTGCGACAAGGCCAGACCAGGGACGGGGAAGACCGGACCCAGGGCGGGCCGGTTCGAAAGAAGCCGGTAATTTATATGTTTTCCAACAACCCTCCTGCCTCTGCAGGACCGCCGTCGCCGCCGAAGACGAAGAGAAGGTGCATGGAGCGATCGCACCCATGATGGCAGCAGCAACAGCGAGTGTCAAGTGTTCCCGATCTGCATCCCAAATGTGTTACACCATCCCGGACTGGTTGGAAATTTGATTCTTGAGTCCCGTCTTGCCGTCTTGTGGCCACTTTGGTTTCTTGAAAAATCTTGTTGGAAAAATTCCGACCACCCTTGTCCCCCCTTGTCCCAGGCACCGCTTTTGCGGCGGCAATTGGGTGCTTTGGACCGCGCCCGAAAAGCCGAAGCGTAACTTGAGACAATGCGAGCGAGATAAGAGGAAGGAACGAGGGGAAAAGAAACGCCCGGATAATGCTTGAAAGATGTACCTTAATTTATTAGTTTCTTTGCTTTCCACTCGATGGGCTTTGCTTTTTTTAATGGCAGTTAGGGACCACGTTGTGTTGGTTTGTATGTGTGCATGTTTGTACGTGTGTTTGCGTAGGTGCGCATGATTGGTTTCTCGGTGGTGGCGAGAGGAAAAGGACGGGACCTCGGGAAGATACGGCTCGATGAATTGTCCATTTGTCCCGGGGCCCATAAGAAGGAGAAGAGAAGATCGCTCCTGCTGGTGTGCCTTGCCCAAGGATCCAAGGAGCGAATCCTGGGAAGATAATTGGGCTTAATTTTTACTACAAACAACCGAGGTCCCCTGCCTTTGAATGGCTCTATTGATGGCGGTGTTAGGGAAAGAAAAACGTTTCTCGTGTTAAACGTGACAAAAAAGCCTGATCCTCTTTCGAGGACGAGGATCATACCAAGGAAATCATAATGATATTAAGCGTTGATTAGTCTCCGTAACTTTACGGTCGATTAATTGTTCGAATGGTGGGTTTGGTCGAGTTTTCTGATTGAATTGGGATCAGTCGCTCCTCACGTTTGTTCTTTTTTCATCATAAATTTCTTGATCAAACGCATGATTTTCGATCGGCAGTGCGATGGGATTGTTTGTTTTTACATATCTTATATAAATGTTTATGCTTGATCCTCTTTGGAGTATTTGTTACTTACATCAACAATATTGTGAATCTTACATCTTATGATATGATTATTAAATTTTAAAAACATTTTTATACAATTAAAATCTATAAGAAATGAATTATTTGCTTCTACTTTCGTTAAACAAGAGCATCAGGTTCAATAAGTAGATTGCCATGTTTGATTGATATACATGTATTTACAGAATATAATTTCTGATCAACTTATTAGTAACCCTGTCAAAGAATTAAGAATTGCGGCTATACAATATATTCTTGAAAAGTTCACTAACCAAAGAAGGAAATGATAAGCCATTCGTACAATTGATGACCAAATATTTATGGAAATGATTAGAGGATCTTAGTAGGTTGGAAAAGAGCAAGGAGCTGAAAGAAAGCAAACTTCATAGATAACAAAAAAATTAAAGTTCATTAAATTTGTAGTAAACAGTAAATTTATGAATCGTGCGTTTCTAGATCAAGTAGAGTGAATATTTATTTAAGAATAATAACATCGTGTTCCATCAATAAACCTAAATATAAAAATACAATATGCTGATGAATTGCTGCAAAAGTATTTAAATATATGTTTAATTCTAAGTGATTATGTTGCGGTAGTTAAACAATAATAAAAAAAAACCCATAAAAGTACTGCAACTGTAATATCAAAATGGTGATGATCATTCCACAACAAGAGTGACAAATCGTCTATTACAACTATCAATCATCAATCAATGACACATTTTCTATTTCCATCAACACTGCCTTCCTCAATCACTCTCCACTCGACGCGTACAATTGCGTTCATCTGTTCTGTTACCTCCCGCACCCGGATATCGATCAACGATCGGTTACATTTATCGTATGCCACCCTCCCGTTGTCGGTAAAGTACCGCTTATTCTTATCAGCATAAATCACCGCACCAAAAACCGCACGATAAATTCTCCAGCGCCTCGGTTCCGGT
>NC_064878.1:5720000-5727500 GCF_943734665.1 Anopheles aquasalis | reverse complement strand
GCGCAAGGAGGTCGCAGTAACAGGACGGCTCGGCTACTACTTATCGGATTAATCGCGAGAGTGAGCCGTTGGCAGTAGGTAAATGGATTAAGCTGGAATGGTGGAATGTTAATGCTACAGTTCTCGTGTGTGGTGTGAACCGGTTTGTTTTATTGTTTCCACTCATTTGACGACAATTAGTTGGTCATTCGTTATTAAAATTGATTTGATCATTTTCATTAAGAGGCTTCAATAAAGATAATTTAGCTACTCCACTTTGTGTCAGTATCTTCATCGAAGCATAATGAAAATCTCCTTAATTTCCCCATCGAGATCCTCTCTCTTGATCCATAATTTATCTTTTAATAACTCGAAATAACTCGATACAATAAATGTATTCTTATGATGGACCCTGGCAATTAAAGGAAACTGCAGTTAGAGTAGCCAGAGTTAAATTATGGTTGCTGCGATTCATCGATTATGAGGCATAACTGACGGCAAACCATGGATAACCAAGTGATCAGCAATTATATTCTCTTCCTTGATCTAAATTTTAGGCAGTAAAATTTAAAAAAAAATGGCCAAATTAGAATTCTTCCTAACTAGAAATGCTGTTCACGGTATCTACTGGAATTCCTTCTAGCATAGAAGAAGAGTGAAGCATAAAACTCCTCAACAATGAGGACAATCTCGACGCGAAGCAACGCCATCCCCAACACACTTTTTAACACCTACCCCAACCCACCCCCTTCTCACACAACGTACGAGCAGACTCTTCTTGGGTCTCATTATTTATTGCCCTTTTTCTGTGGTGTTTGCGAATTGGCCCGAAAAGAAATAGAAGGATGACCGAGCCTTACAGGACTCCGCTGGAACCTCTGCCACTTCGTCCCAGCCTTCCCTTTGCGCTAACTGCAGTGCGCCTTGGGTCGGGCTCGGTATCGTCGCAAGATAAGCAAAGTAAAGTGAATAAACGCGATGGCCGTGGTGGGAACTTCCGGTGGTGGTGGCTGGAGGTGGTGACCGTGGATTGCGACAGCGTTCGTTAAAGACAACGAGTAAGGGGCAAGGCGTCTGTTTGCCTACGGACCCGAAGGAGCTGAAGCAGATCAGCAGGGAAAGGCGAAACCCCCCGGGAATCTCCGGACCGACACGAGCTGCGGTCAGGCGAATTGTTAAGCTCGGCTTATCAGTCGTTTCCCACAGACTGGCTGCCTACGCTAATGGAGTGCTGGTTGGTTCTTATTTTAAGAATATATTTGTGTTTGCGTTTGCTCTTTCTAAACCACAACCAGGGCGGGGGAAGAGGAGACACGGGCGTCATCGTCTGAAACTCAGCAAAGCCATCTCTTATTGGTTCTGCTTTCTTATCATTTGCGGATTTCGAATGGAGTCTCTTCGTCTCATTTGGGTCGTCTGGTGGTATGTTGGAAGGTAAATCCCGTCCCGTTTGCAGCCCGCACCGCCCGGAATGAAGCTGCTCTGTAATGCACCGGTATGGTTTCGGAGCGATATGCGATGACAAACGGAGAAGATAACGAAGCTATCGTCCCTAAATGTTAGATACGGAAATTAGCACTCTAGCGGTCCAAGTAAACCAAGCTAGATCGTGAGAATATCTTTTAGGAATAAAGGTACACTCGATCGCGTTTGCAAAATATTCAACAGGACAATTTACGAGTTTATTATAGTTCATATTAAGCGTAAGCACATGTTGCCAGAATAATAACAGCAAAACGAAGGAAGAGAAATGGATGAAATGGCACACTAGATTCTCCACTGGAACGTGGAATTGGAACAAAGTGTACATGCTTAACTAATGTTTAACGAAACAATTCATCACGTTTAACGTTTCCGCGATAGACTGAACGATGGCTTAATGAAAACCTTCTCGTCGATCAGCTTCTGATAGATGAGGGTACGGCAGTCAGCTTCGGTATACAGTTCCACCAGCGGTATCTCGTTGGCGGGCTCGTTTAGTTCTTCGAAACTTTCTTCCGGCTCGTCATCGTCATTCATCCGCCGTTTATTCACCTTACCGACCACCCGAACGAAGAAGGTACGCTGTAGATGGGTTACAAGCTGCCGGGACACATCGTCCGGTCGTTGTCTCGGGTTAGGCTGCACTCCGGCCAACCGGACCATCAGATTGTGTACCGGCACGTTGCGCAACGCGATGGGGCACCTGCGCAAATCGCGATCGATCGATACGGCGGCCCGGTTCAGATAATCGACATACAGTACCCGGGCGGTACGTTCCTCTTCATCCCATCCCTCGATGATGGCCCGATAGTACAGGCCATCTTCCGCGTACAGCGCCAAACAGGGTGACCCCGGTTCGAGCATCCTTGCCTGCCATAGGCGCATCTTGTTGGTCGATTTAGCGTACTCTTGGATGGATTTAGCCATCTGATCGCACCGCTTCCGATGCCCTTCGAGGTGGGGATAAATGTGCAGCGTGAGGGGATCATTGTAATTGGTGCAGCTAGCGTAGAAGCTCGTCTGGCTCGGGGTAAGCTCCAGCATCCGGAACCCACGGAATGGTACCGCTCCTCCTCGTGTGTACTCGACATCGGCATCACGTACGTCATCATCGTTATCATCCTCAGGTCCTTGTGCCCGTTCCACCGAGCACAGCCGCGATGATGTCTCCAGTTCGTTCGAATCAAATGTGGCCGGAGAAGGGAGCGGCGTGCTAAACAACGTGTCCTCTACAGCCACACAGCCCTCCTCATCGGTAGAGGGAGCGGAAGAATGGCGATCGGGTGGGGGTGAGCAGAGGTTGAAAATCTGCGCTCGGTTCGCCACCTCACCGCTAGTATCATCCGCCGCACCGTCGTTCCAGGCATACGGATCGTCCGCGTGTTCATCCGAAGCGACACCAGGCGAGCGCCCAAACTGTTCCTGCACTTCATTCATCAACGCAATGATATCTTGGGCAGCACGGCTGCTATAATGCGGACTGATGGTTTCCGGTACCATCAGCTGCTGATAAGATCGTTCTATCAGATTCGGTTTGGGATTGTTTCGACGAACAAACAGCTCATTCAGTCCGAGTAGGGCTTCATCAACCTTCACACCGCTGCAACTTTCATCTCCGATCGTCTGCAGCGTGCATAGGGGTGCTGCTGGATCCTGTGGCGTACCGAATTGATCCACGATACGAACCGTACAGCGTTTACCGACGATGAGGGAATGGAACGTTTCCACCGCTGGTCTTGTCCATCCACGAGTGTCCGCTGGTGCGATATTGGCTAAGCGCAGTCGGTACGTTTGTACCGGTATACGTGTGCAGATGGTTTCATCCCAAAGATCCGTCCCATTGCACTGTTCCACGTTACCGTAATCGACGAACTGTACGCTATAGTGATCCTTCTTCACCTCCAGCACCTTACCCCGGTACCAATTACCATCGAGATGAAAGCGGGCAAGGCACGGATCTCCTTTTAAAAGGCGCATCTTTCTTTTCCCCTGGTGCTGTTGCTGCTGCCGCAGCTGCTGTGCGTTCTCGACGTGCAGTCGAATTGATTCGGCCATACGTGTCAGCAGCGGTTCCTGACACTCGTCGTGCAGATACAGTGCACCATCGTCCGCGACAAACGTGGGCCGGCCGACGAAAACGGTCTTCTCGATGGGTGCAGTCGGTGGTAACCAGTCGCTAATCGGCATCGGCTGCTGATCGATCAGTGACAGCAACTCGCCGCACTCACTGTCCGGGGCTGATGCGACGATGTCACGCATCCTCACTGGAGCCGACGCCGCTTGGTTGCCGGTGACATCGTCGACGGTTCGAAAAAACTGCTGCAATCGTTCGAACCTCGCCCGAAACTGGGCACTGATCGCTTCCTCGAGTAGCGCCACCGGATCGTCCTTGCCCGGGGACGCTGCGGTAGCTGCCGCGCTCCCAGGGCGGGTAATGCAATGCGCCAGACCGTAGTTAATGAGCGATTGGTTGATGTTGATGTAGCGATCGCGTCGTGGTGCTAGCGGGGCTACTTCTTCTTCCATCAGCGCCCACAGTACCACCGGTAGCGGCGCGCTCGCTTCTGCCTGCTTCATGTTGGCAGCATCTAGGGAGATGGCGTGCAGGGATGAGGTAGCGATCGCTTTCTTGAAACCATCGAGCGACGTTTTATGCCACTGCTGTTGGCCTCCTATTGGCACCACATTCCCCAACCGGCAGCGCACGGCACCGGGTTGAATTTGCTGGAAACGTAAGGGTAGCCGGGCGACGTTCGTTCGATGTACCTTCACGCTTTGTGCCGTATCGATCAGCAGCATCTGGTAGAACGGTTCCGCTACCTCGGTTACGCATGCACGATACCATTCGCTATCACTTCCCGGGCTGGTCGGTGTGAACGCAACACACATTTCTCCGATGGTACGTTCTACCTCCGGCTGCTCGGACTCCTCCTCCAGCATTTGCTCCATGTACTGTTGGATCGTATTGTGCAGCTCCTCCAGCCCTGCCACGCACGATTGCAGCCGGATGTAGAATTCGGAGGGCGAGCTGACCGGTGACAACACCTCGACACGGATACGTGGATCCTTCAAGCGCTCTTTTCCTTGCTTCGATGATGGCGGCACGTTGAGCACGGGCCCGGGGACCGGTTCAACGACTTCGATCACCTTTTTGGTACGATCTGCCAGTGCTTTCTCATGACCAAAGGAGATGGCGTGACCATTTCGAACGAGCTTTCTGTAAAGGGAGATGGCAACACGTTAAAACGCCCTCAAATCATCGAGGCACGCATTCGATCACTTACCCATTGATGCATGTATCTTTCGTTGATCGATTCAACAGATACAGTAGCACGCTGAAGGACTGGTCAGATTCGCAACGTTCGATCGTTACCTCAAAATCGCTCGTTTGACTACCGACGACCGTGTTGAACTCTGCTATCGCCTCCTTAGACCAGTCGGGCTCGTCGCAAACATCGGCGATCGCAGTTACCTTGGGAGTGATGTGCGCCAACCGGCACTCGAGGGCAAGTGGATGCATCCAGTAACAGTCAGCGGCTGGATCGAGCAGTCGTATGTTGTACCACGGTACACACGCGTACTGACGACCAGTATCGATCGCCTTGAGATCACACTCGGCCAAACCGACCTTCTCGATTCTGCAACGCATCCAGCGTACCGTACCATCGTCTCCGTCGTACCCGAAAACACAAATCAGCCCAACGAAAGGGTGATACACTTTCGGTGCATTTGGCCCGTAAACATCCAACAGTTGCTGCAGAGGTTCGAGTTTCGTCTTAAGCCACAATCTTGGCATGAGATGAAAACTGTTTGGCGAAGTGCTGTGCAGAATGGTACACGGGAAGGTATCTACCTCAGCAATTTGTGGTGATGGCAGCATTTTCCCGTAGGGCTTGAACCGGGCTTGCATCCATTTTTCATGCCTCTTGATTACCGAAGCAGGGGGGCCGGAAGTAACCAAGGTAGAGGAGACCCTGCAAAAACCAAGGTAGAGCAGAGCCTCTCGGAGGGATTGTGGTGGTTGCCTGGTTGAGCATCCTTCCGGTACCAGCAGATCAACGCAGGCGGTGCTTTTCGAGTTTGCGCTCAGCGTAGCCATCATCAGTGTCCGGTGCGCTATCAAATCGATCAACACCTGACAACATTCCGCAAGTTTCGCATCCTGTCCACCTGCCCGTTCCGGTGGGACCATCGCGAGCCCGTACAGTTGCACCTTCTGCACACAGAAATCGAAAACGCGCAGATCCTTTGAAATCGGACATATTTTGCTCGCCGGCACTTGCTCCTGATGCCCGAAGTCGACGTACAGCACGAGATACTGTTGGGAAGGGTAAGCCTTAAGCACGCGCGCCCTGTACCACTTTGACGGCCAGCTGAATGATGACGGTACGACAGGCTGCACCAGATACATGGCCCCTTCAACGATCTCGAGCGGTTTCTCAGGACACTCCGAGACGTACTGTTCAGCATCCAAACTACACATCTCCGCCATCATCTGTGAGTGCTGCGCAAAAAGCTCGCGCTGAACAAATATCTCGTGCGGTGAGTTCACGTTGGTCACTACGACCGTATCGTGTGGAATGCAGTCTCCTCTCAGTTGAATCGGCTGGCTGGTGACGGGTGACTTCGATGACGACGAAGCACTAGCTGCGACCGATGCGGTTTCCGGCTTATCCTTCACAGGGCTCTTGTCCTTTCGTTTCTGTTTGTGCTTTGAGGAGCTGCCACTACTGTGCCGCTCGAGTTGCTGCTTCAATGGTGGCGTCTTTTCCTTCTCGCGCTGGGACGATGTACAGTCTGGCGATCGCGTGCGGCCCTTTTCCTTTGGCTTCTCCTTCTCCTTCTCCTTTGCCTGTGCGGTATGGGGTAGCAATTTAACTTCCACATATTTCTTGTTTTCGGTAACTATGGTGCCGTAGGTCGGCATAGATCGAAGGAACAAAGATTCTTCCATTGGATGGTAGACGAAGGGCGTGCCATGTTGCTTGGCGTCATCGAGCAGCTTCAGTGGCACTGTTTCAAGGAACTCTTTTACATCCGCACTGAACGCTAGCCACGCTTCCTTCGATCGACTGTCGGTAGCTTGATTGTTTTCGATCTTTTTAACCTGCTTCAGATAGCGTTTCAGTCGATCGTGCGCCTGCTGCAACTGAGTTTGCGCTTCATCGCGCTGATGCCGCAGTTCGACATACCGACCTCGAATCTTGCTCATAACCTGTTGCTCCGCCAGCTGCAGCAAGTGATGTCGCTTCAGGAAGCAGCCGTTCACCTGTTCGATTACCTTGCTCACGTTCTCCTCCTGCTGGCGGCCACATGTTTCCAGCTTTTTCTTGTTGCGCTCGTACGAATGGTAGGCCGATAATAGCAGCTTCCGGACTTGTTCCACCGTATCCAGGTCGGATGGTGCAAGCTTCCGGATCGCCGGTCCCAAAGAGTCCGTCCGTTTCCGGTCCGGCTTGACCGGCACACTGTCCTGGTCGAGATTGAGCAGCTCGTACTGGCCCTGCTGGATGGCGCCGAGCAGGTACAGGCTGGGCTGCAGCGACAACGCTGCACTTTCATCGCCCAGCAGCGGCGTTTGGGTACGGCATTCCTGGCACACGACACCATTGCGGGTGCGAGACTCGAGCACACACGACTCGCACAGAACGTGCTGGCAATTCAGCAGGAACGGCAACCGTTTCTCCAGCACATCCGAAGCGTTACTCGAGAACGGAAGCGAACAGGAGCGGCAGACGGGTGGCTCGATCCAGGTTAGGGACCGCCCGCTGTTCACCAGATTCTCAATCTTCACCGTACTCGTAGTCTTCATGGTTCTCCGCCCTGTTCACATTTGCTGCTAACTCGTGCAAAAAAGGGGATCGTTCGCTGGAAATAGTACCGGCATATTTTTATTATTCACTCCAAGCAAGACGCCGCTTCCCTCAGCCAAGTAGCCGTAATCTTACCTTTTACCACACCACAACCTAGGGCACTTGCGAGCTCTCTTTTTGCGTTGCCTGGTAGCGTGTTCCGTGTTTCGGGAGTTTTTCACACGAA
>NC_064878.1:5712500-5717500 GCF_943734665.1 Anopheles aquasalis | reverse complement strand
GATGTGATCGCCATTCGTCGACTACCATTCGCAGTTCCGAGCTAACCCCGCTTGGTTGTCGGTTCGTGGTTCGTCGTTCCTCGCCATTCGCAAGCGATCGTGGTCAACGCCAGAACACGTGTTGTTCGCGGATAAGTAATTCGAACAGATGCGGTTGATGGGCAATGGGAAAGATTAGGAAATTGGCACGCACCGGCAGGAGGTGCGAGGAGCGTTGCCTGTGTGCCATTTAGTGCGAGTGAAAACCCTATTTTTAAACGCCATCGGGCGTGCTGCGTTTGGTTCCAGCAGTTTTAAGGAACAAAACCAGGGACACAGTGCGTACAGTTGGGTTCGAGTGTCACCGACGGAATCTAGAACACACCGGCAAAGTCTCAAGCGTTGTCAAAGGGAATCATTTTATAGCTTTCTGGAGACTTTCGATTTCTGGCTCCGGGGTGCAATCGTTATTGATTATCGGTTCAATTATCGGTCCCCCCTTCCAATTGCCCGGCGATTGTCTCTCATGATTGCCCATAATCTGTGCGACAAATACGCCCATCGACCTTTCGTTAATCGGTGTTTGTAACCCTTGAAGTCGACTGGTTGCGGGCCACAGTAGGCTTTGCTACGCGGATACCCGCGTGTGGGTGTACCAATCCTTCAAGGCTCTTCTCGGTCCCAACCGTTTGTGAACGCCGTGCTTCGGTTTTTGTCGGTATCTGCATGTCCTCATGCTGTCCCGTTGTATGTGATTTTGTGTAAATAACGAGTTGAAGGTGCAGGAAACGTGGTCACCAAAAATAGCGACCAATCGGTTTAATCGCTGGACGCGCGACGCCCACACGATTTGCTTGATCGTCAAATCTTCACCAAGATATCAAGGGGGTCACATTCATTCGCGGCTTATCTGCGTCTCTTTGTCTCGGCTACGACGGCGACGACACCGATAGAGCGCTTGTGGTCTACAGTTGAACGTTGTCCGGTCTCAAAACGCACGTGCCACGATGCAGCAGAGAGCTCTAGCAGCTGCGTTTCAGTTGAACATCGCCGTTCTTCTGCTCTCCCTGGTCACCGTACAGTGTGACCTGAATGTGTTTCCGTCAAACCAATTATCGATTATGGAAGGAGCCGGATTTCTGGCCTATCTTGATGCTCCACCGAGTACGCGTTGGATTCACTGCTCCGTGCAGATCAACGGCCAATCCTACAGTCTGGACAGTGATCAGGTACACACCATCGGTGGACAAACGACGGTCGAGCGGTTCGATACGACCAGGTGCGGTGTGCGGGTGATGAGCCTTCAGAAATCCCTTGAATCCAGCTGGCTACTGTACGGTACGGATGAGGCCGGTCTGGAAGGAAACGCTACGCTGAAGCTCACCGTGTTGTGTAAGTATTGGCCAGGTTCTAAAGCCCTCCCCCCCATTTCATCTGTTCCCCTCACTCCTCACGCCCCTTAGCCATTCAGTTCGTGGATCAGCTGAATATTACTGCCACGGGCACGTCTCCATCGGTAACGGTTCGGTGTCCGGATGGAGGAAATCCGCGTCACTGCCGTATCATCGATGCGGAGCAGAACGTGTACGAGGTGTGCTCGAGATACGTGGAGATCAACGAGAAACATAGTACCTTCTGGTGCCATTCGCTGTTCTGGGGTGACATGATCGAGCGCATCACGAAGATCAACGTGCACGTGCAAGGTGTGTACAGGGCGTCAGCAAAATGGGATTACCGGTTCAATTCAAAACTCGTTTCGCACTTTTAGAGGACGATAGTGATGTGAAGGCGACGATCGAGGAAACGGATGAGCACGTGGTGCTGAACTGTCTTTACCGACGATCGGTGAGCTTGTGCCGGGCCCACTCCGAAACCGACAACCGCCAGATGATGCTGATGGATGGTACACTGGCCGATCGATACTCGTCATACAATACTAAGTAGCTACTAATCCGGGATCCGATTTTTTCGATTGATTGACCATCTGTTCCTATTACTCCCTTTTTGCCGCTTTCCACGATAGACTTAACAGTGGATTATGCTCGCTGGAGATCAAGAAACCACTCATCCCGGGTGATATCGGGCTATGGCGCATTTATCAGCATCTCAATCCGAACGATCACACCGGCTGCGTGTTTGATCTGAGGAAAAAATTACAGGCGGAAAATGTGGCGGCCAAATCAGGCTCGGCGTACATACACACCAGGACAGAAACCGGTGGCCACCGGCATGAGGAAGAGCAACAGAAGATAAATCCAACCCGGATCGAGATATTCCATGATCCACGCTCCTCGACCACAACGCAAACGCAGTTAACCTGCGAAGTACCGTACGCCCTCCAGTACTGCTACCTTTCCGGTCCAACCACAGGAGATTATGCACCGCAGCGGTTCGATTATCTGAAATCCCTCGGTCAGTGTCGGTTCGACGTGGCCAACATTACGGCCGGTACGTGGGCTTGCGGTATCAACGATGAGCACGGTGCCGAGGATCATCTAACGTACTACGATGTGCGGGTTTACGAGCAACCGGCACGTGTTGTGACCGGTGCGACGCTAACGGCAAGCACAGGCGATCGTAAAGAGCGCCTGCTCTGCAAAACGATCCTTGACCTGCCGATCGATCTGTGCCGTTTCTTGGATCCGGCCGGCGAGGTACACGGTCTGTCGGATATGATGAAACCATCGAGCGAATCCCGGTTCCGGTATCATGGGGCGGGCTTGCGCGAGGGTGAGTGTGGCCTCGAGATTGCCGAGCTGGAGGAGAAGGACTTTGGCCGCTGGAAGTGTCTGTTGAAGGTGCGCAACCGGGAGTACGAGATCCCGATGGACATCGTTGAGGAAGGTGAGGTAATGGTGTTGCATCGATCACACTCGTTCCATCCCCTGCATCGTTCTCGTTCGGTTTTTGGATCCTTTGCCATCCATCCACAGGATACGGGGAGCTGAGGTGGACTAGATGCTAATTCGTGCATTTTCTCGGTATTTCTCTTCCCAACTACAGCTATGAGCGTTGGTGCTGTTGTTGCTATTTGTCTCGCCGCTACGATCGTCCTGATAGGGATCGGATTCTTTGTGTACCGGCGCATGAACCGCCGCTACTCCGGACCCACCTATACCGTCTCGTCGAGCATGACGAACGTTTCGAACGGATCCCATCAATCGTGAGGAGAAGATCTGTGGATCAGAATGCTTTCACGATTGAATGTCGCTATTGATTCATCGTTATCATGCGTACAACTGTTGTTTGTTTGTTTGTTTTATTGCCACTTGTTATTTGGTATTTGGTTGGCGCATGCAAATAAAGCTCCGCTCCGGAAGATGCTTATTGTGTGTATGTTTCTGTTTATCTAGAAGGAATGTTTGAGCATTTTTTTTAAGTTGAGTTCCCACGAACACACACCAGCAGGTCCCAAAATGAATTAGGAAATGTTCGTATACTCGTTCGATCGAGCCGCACCGAGCAGCAGCAACGTCCGAGCAAATTTGCCCTTATGCCGGCAGCACAGTAACCGCACGCACACGAGAAACACGGCCGCGCACACGATGTACACGGAATTGCGGAACAGCAGCTTGCGCCTCAACCACGATCGATACTCATCGTAGTACTGGAACCGATTCCGGTACATGGCCTCCAGCTCAAAACTGCTGCGTGCCGGAAAGAGACTCAAATAGAAATCCTCCAGCAGTGCGGCCACGAGCTGGTTCTCCTCCGGTCGATCGCCGCTCAGGTTGTCGTTGATGCAGTTAAACTTTTTCGGCGACTTGCGTAGCTCGTCGAGCGCATCGACGACCTGCGTGATGTTAGAGGTGAGCATCTTAAAATTACTGTACAAACCGGCCGTCTTGGGGCTGACATGGAACCGGTACCGTGGCACCTTGCCAAAGTTGACTCGCAGCATATCGGCCAACTCCCCGCAAGCCATCACCAGTGCCCGAGTGACGGTTGGCTAAACGAAACGGATGGCATCAAACGGAGTAAGCGAAAGTAAAAGGAACGGATGCACGCGTAGCCTACTGCGAAAACACTCACAATCGTCGAGTCTTCGTAGCGCTCGTAGACGAGCGTCGGATAGACACGCCGTTGATCCTGCTGGTGCTCGAGAGGAAGATAATTGTTCTGCTGCAGTGAGCAGTTGGTAACGACTTCCTCGAAGAACCGCACGGCGGACCAGTCCAGTGGAAGGCTGTAAACTTTCGCCAGCAGTGTACGAATTTCCCGATCCGACCAAGTACTGAAACAAGGAATTAGGGAGTTAGGGAACACACACTGAACAAACGGCCGATCGGTCTGCGTACCCCGAGGAATCGGTATCAAAGTCATCGAAGATTTCGCCGACCGTTTTGTTGCGCGTTTCGCTCATCAGAAAGTGATAGTAGCTGAAGGCGTACTGCATATCGTTTTCCGCCCGAAACCGGTGTTGCTTCGTGACGCGAAACTCCTTTCGGAAGCGCTCCAGCATACGCTCGATAATCTCGACATCCAGCAGGAAACCCACGTGGGCCAGCACCTTCCGATGGTGGAAACCGTACGCCAGATTAAACACTCGGTTCGAGTGGATGAGCGATTGTGCAAACATGTCCTGTGAGGAGCTCTTGGCTGGCATCGTTCCATTCGCCGATCGCTGATGAGCTCCCTGTTTGCGGTCTTGTGGCAACCGTTGGTGTCGCCCATGGTGGTGCTGCTGTTGTTTATTGCTTTTCATCTTTTCCTGATTGAACCGCTCGACCAGCTGACGCGTGGAAGAGGTATCGTTGCCGGCCGTTCGCTTACGGAAGATCTCGTAGATATCACGGATGTTTTCCGATCGTTGATTACCGAGGGTACGGCTGCCCTTGGCTCCCGGTACCCTCGGGAATATCTTTGGCACTTCGATGAACATCGCCTCGTCCGGTTCTTCGTCGGGAGGGTCCTCCTGCGCATCACCGTAATCGGATTGATCGTGCAGATGCAACCCTTCATGCGGTCCACCGTAATCCGGATGATCACAGTCACCACCGTCGAACTGGCACGCCTCGACA
>NC_064878.1:5612500-5702500 GCF_943734665.1 Anopheles aquasalis | reverse complement strand
CTGTCGTTATCAATTTCAGCAGTTCACTGGTTTATTCCATAGTTCATACATATACAGGGGAGCTACAGTCTCGGTTTGGAAACACACAGACGCACACAACATGGAAACAAACGATAAACCTCGCTCCTAATCCGACGTATATCCAGCAGGATAATGCAGTGCAGTGGGTAGTAGCTTAGTCGGCGTGTGTCTGTGTAGTAACACGTAGTGTAGCGGTGCAGCGTGCGTTTTCTTGAATCTAATTGATGATTGCTGACATGTTGCCCACGTGGCGCACGGGCGGGACGATACGAACAACGAGCAGGGGCTGGGCTGGACTGGGCAGGGGCACCCTGCTTACTGCGAGTACTCGTTGATGACGGCCATATCCTCGGACAGATCGTGCTTCAGACCGTTCCGGGCCGGAACGCTCAGCTCGTTCACCTCCGGGAAGAAGCGCTTGTTGAAGGAGAACCGTCCGAACCGGTCGATCTCGTCAAAGTTCCGCTTGCCGATCGCGGCCACCTCGTCACCGTTCAGGCGATAGTTGAAACCAGCTGGAATGCAGAAAAGTAAGAAAGGTAAGAGAGAGAGAGAGCTAGTTTTGAAGGAGCATGTTGCCCCACCGGCTGCTCACCATTGAACCGATCGATTTCATCAAAGTTACGCTTGCTCATGCGGCCACTGTACCCGTGATCCATGGTGTACGATGGTTCGTAGTCCAGGTTGCGTTTACCGTTGAACCGGGCGAAGCGATCGATCTCGTCAAAGTTACGCTTCTCGTACATCGGGGCCAATCCGCGCGAATAGTAGTTGTACAGCAACGTCCGGCGGTCCGAATTGTTGAGCGATCGTTTCGTCTTGTACCCACCACCGGCTGAGGCTACCATGGGGAATGCTGGCCGAAGGCTAGCCCCACTATCCGCACCCCCAGCTGCCGCACCTACTAGCTGCATCTTCTCGTCGTTCGCCTTCGCTGAACCTGAGGCTATGGGGATTCGAGTGTTTGATGTTAAAAGTTAAGTTGAAGATCCACGCGCGCGTGTACGTTTCTAGTTTTCTTCGGATCGATTCGTGGTTCCGGGGTAATAGACTTAAGGGCAAGCAGTTTTTTTTTTTACATTTTGCTCATGAGTGAGACTGTTGCGTTCAGGTCTTAGGCTTTATTGTACATTATTGGTTCGTTTGATATAGTTATGCGTTGGTGGCACGAGGTCGTTTTTTTTCTTTCTCCAACGTTTCTTGACGCTATCCGTGGGTTCCTTGGCAGCGACGCACTCATGGTATGCTGCTGCTTTGAATGCTAAGGGGTAAAATATTATGGAGAACGTAAAAAAAACGATTTCGGTAACCATCCAAGTACACACAGCGCGATGCACATGCAAGTCTGTGTCAAAAGCACAATCCACCTGAGATGCTGCGTGCTCTTCGCCGAAGTGTATCGCCGACGTTGGAAGCTGTCTATCAGGACGGTGCGCAGAGGTAAATAATTTTTAATATATTACATACTACCATACTCTCATCGGCCAGGGTGTCATCGTTCGCCACCATCCGCCGATACACCAGTCCCTAACGCCTCTATTTCTATTCTCCAGGCATACGAATCCGGGTGTCCGAGGTTTACTTTTTCAGCAAGTTTCCTCCGCCGATCGAGTCGAGCGAGCGCTTTAGCAGATTGCCCCCTCCGATCGAATCGAGCGAACGCTGATTGCGACCAAAGTGGCCACCGAATCCGATCGGACGGCCCAGTCCTCCATCGATGGGTACTATCCCTTGCTGGTTCATCAGGATTCGGTTGAGGTACAGGTATTCTGAAGGTCAGTCGAACCGGGGAGTAAGGAAGAACAGTGTCAACTCGTCTTCATCACCTTCATCATCATCATTACCTCATCGTGGTGCCATAACATTATTACATTATTACGCCAGGACACGTACACAAGTACACAAGGTAGACGCACAGACGAATGACGAGCACTTTCGGGAGACAGACAATGAATCAACACACAACAGGTGGACACACACGCAGTACACAGGAACGGTACGTAAAGGACAATTTGCTGAGCTTGGTTTAATGCCACCAGCCCTCCCTCCCAACCCATGATTGATTGGGGTTGGTTAGCGATCTAATTAAAATCTCCCCCCCCACAGGTTCCAGACAAACTTGGTTTTCGGTTGATAATAATAGAATGAAACCGGGCTGAATAATTGAGCAACCCATCTGTGGCCACCCACAAAACATGAACATCATCATTATCACTTGCCCATTATCGCTGGCGTTTCACTTTTTCCCTCTCTTATCGGCAGGATCTTAATCCTGAAAGTACAAGCGGTACAATGCTGGCTGGTGTCTGGGTGCGGTGTGGCGAACAGTTGCGATCGTTGGTTATCAATTTCGATGATGAATCGCCGGCGCGTGAGAATGGCGCGCCAGGGAACAGTAAAAAAGTTTTTCGCCAATTTAACGCGATCGTAAACCGGGGTTCTTTGTGGTCGCGGTCGAATAAGCTAGATGCATGGTCTGGTGGCAGCAAAAGTAAGCAAATTTATTAAACGAAAAGCTTCCCACGATATTCGGATCCATCAAATGGAAGCTGCAGAAGCGCGATGAGCAGCAAGAAATGAGAAAATGTGTTCCAAGGAAACATTTTACACAGTTGGATAATGTTTATCTTAACCATTTTTTCAGAACAGTTTACGCTAGTTGAGTGAGCTGCGTTAACGTTTATGAGGAAATATCGGAAACCATCAGAAGTCTGTAATTCGATTCTTACGATGCTCTAAAGGACTCTCAAAATATGAGAGAAGAATATGAGATGTGTGCGAGTCA
This sequence comes from Anopheles aquasalis, assembly GCF_943734665.1. Taxonomy (NCBI): domain Eukaryota; kingdom Metazoa; phylum Arthropoda; class Insecta; order Diptera; family Culicidae; genus Anopheles; species Anopheles aquasalis. The sequence continues at coordinate 5,699,694 of NC_064878.1, read as the reverse complement.
AACAATTGACAACGAACTACTACCAAAGTGTTGGTTATTATGGTCGTTGTAGAAGAGCAAATTAGCTTCTATTCACTAATTTCAGCACCGCAAATGATGCCACAACACACCAGGAAAGCAATTCCAAATACCGCTTCCCGACGCGTGTGACCCGAACGTTACCTCCGGGATAAGTGAAACGCGTCCGCCTGGACTCCAGCACAATCGGACTCCTGCTCAAGAGGCCCAGCGACTCCCCGTGGTGCAGATGATGCTGATGCGATGATTATTCGAATTAGATCCCTGCCGGTGAGGCGGAGGAACACGCTTGAACGGGCACGCGATGCTACGATAACAAGAAAGTTATTGGCCGGGCAGCCCCCAAAGGCGGGAAAAATCGAAAAATCTTTGGCCAATCCGCTGGGCCATGGGCGTTAAAAAGGGAAAATTATTTCTGCAGCTTCTTCCCAGTTTGTCGGTGTTGTTGTTGTTGTGGCAAAGTGCGAGCGCACCAAAGTTTGTACCATTCTAGCCGCGCGTTTCGCTTGGCCGAACCTCGAGAACCTCGCGGGAGTCTGCACTCCGGACAAAGGTACAAACTCTGGGCCCGGTGTTGCTCCCGGAACTTGTTGGCCCGTAAAGTAGGGAAGTCTAAATGAAGCGAAATGCTTCAACATCCCATTTCGGCGTAGAGTGTACTGCACACTTTACACTCGTTAGCTGGGTGTGATGTGAGTCGTGTCTATAGCCATTGTACAGCAAACTCCATATAAGGATACAATGTTGCGATGCTACCCACGGTGCGGATGCTCGTTCTGCACGCATCACAATTCGATTATCGTCGAAAGGATATTGAGTACGATCGAAAATGGGATAGGACTTCTTTTTGGTATGTTACATTTGAAAACCGAATAGTTGAGCTGCATTCTCTGCAGGTGGTTCTGATGGTGGTTCGTCACGCGCACGTTGGTGGAAACGCGAAACGGATATAAGCACGCGAATTGACACAGATATTTTCGCCCTTACAGGACGCACTCTAGTACGAGCCTCGAGTACCGGCACCAGGCGAGAGACTGAACAGTGGCCACTGTGGATAAGTGGACCGAGTCCGAGTAGCGACCGATGGTCCGAGTTGCAGAAGCGGACGAATAAAGGCGCCAGGACGATTGTTGATGCCGCTGCCGCTGTTGCTGCTTTGTGCGTGCCTGTGGTGGTCATCATCAGCGGCGTTCAAGTGGCCAGCACCAGTTACCATCGAACCGGCCAGCAGGCCACCATGCTGCGTGCCTTGATGATGTTTTCATGTAATTTTAAGTTTGCTTTAGCTCGCCAACTGGAACCAACCAAGCGCAGGAATGGTTCGGTTGACCGAGAGTAGCGTATCGTGGCGACCTCCAACGGTGCCAAACACGTGCTGCTTGCTTACATACAGAGAGAGAGAGAGAGAGAGAGAGAGAGAGAGAGAGAGAGGGAGAGGGGGCTATTACGCATCCTGAGAACGCTCTAATGGGCTTTTCAATTGCAGCAAAACCGAACGGGAAGATGGGAAAGGAAGAAACAACTGATCGGCAAAAACCGTTGCATCATCTCAAACCATCTCCCCTGTTCCGGGAACCACTCGCCCGGATGCGCATTCATTACATTGGTCATCATCGGACAAACACAAACTGGCCGCCCGGTTGGCGTCCGGTGTTTGATTTGTGGATTTCAGCAAAAAAATGACAAAAAAGAAAACTCTTGACGGAGGGATGTGCAATGTTTGGAAAACTCTCCACTGGGCATACGCTGCACCGTGACAAAAAAAAAACCCTCATTCAAATCTATTCTATCAGCACCATCACAACGAAAAAAGAAGAGGAAAAAAACGGAAAACCGTTTTCCAAACTATCACCAAGCAAGTTCGAGGTTGCTGCGAGAAGCGATCGAAGCCAGGCAGGCCGGAGAATGGCACGGAAATCGTGCTTCCGAGTAGGAATCACACGCGCCTCAACCGGAAGTGGCACCAAACGAGGCGGGAAATTGAAATGGTAAGCGTCGTCCGTCGTCCGTCGTCCGTCGCAGGCGCCTCCATTCCACTTGTAAGACAATTCATTGTATCCTTTGCATAATTATATTAGCCCGAGGGAGGGTTTCGGGTTTTTTTTTCGTTTCAACGAAACGGCAACGCGCAATTGTCTCTCGGCCTGTCTCTTGCCTTGAGGACACCCGCCGGGGGTCGGTAGGCACCCCTTCCAGTGCGGCTAACCACCAATTTATGAAAGTGCTCCCCCGCAGCGGGTGGTGCTGGTTGGAAATTAGATTTAAAAATGGAAGCAAAGTTAAAGCCAGTGCTCCAGCTGGTTTCATAAGCATAGGTTAGTGTGTCACCGTTTACACTCGAAACTATTTGTTTAATCAACGCACTGATCCATTATCAATTGTGAACCGAAGGATAAAGGATCAAAATTAATATCCTGCTCATTAGAATCGGCAAATCCCTTACTATCAAACACAAATCCGTTAATACCGCATGATGATGATTCACACAACGTGGTTGGGTGAAATTATTTAAAAATATCTAATGCTTCATCACGTGCCGCTCGCATTTCCATCCAGTGTCCGGCATTCAATTCACCGTGGAATGCGACCAATGGGTGTGTGCGAGTCGGTGAGGAATTTGTTTCGAATTTAATTAAGCTGTCCACACACTACAACCCCGGCATGATGGCACCGGCGGGTTGATAATGTGTGGCCTTGGCATGTGGCATTCCAATGTGGGTATGTATTTTCTTTTCCTGTTGCGCATCTTCAATCTCGTGCACAGTCCCATTTGCATCGCTTCGCAGCCACTGACCACCACAGGACTGGCGTGACCGCTTCTGGCTAGCGGGCGCCTCCATGATGGATTAGGAAGTCGTGGACCACGGGAATTGCCGGGCGCATACCCCGAAGCAGGGGAAAAAAACTGTGTCACTCGCTACGAGTGTGACAGTTCGGTTGGTGTGGTTATGATTAAGGACAACCCGGGCACTCGGTTGCATCCTGTTCGAGTTTAAACATTTGAATTACTTCAGTCTCCTCCACTCGGTACTCCTTTATCTGATAACCATTACTTCATCCTGTAGAGTTCCGGAGGGAGTAAACTCGATTATAAATTACCTTTCCATGTGTGGCATGATCGAAAGCCCTTCTTCCCGTAGACTCATCTGAACTAGTGTGCTTGGGTAAGATCGTGTAAACGGACACAACGACACGGGACACGGGACACGGGACACGGGATGACCGGAACCGCATTCACAGACTCGCACAAAACACGGATTGACGGACGGACGAACGGATTGGGGGGGAAAAAACGGTCACAAGTGCACGCGGACGGATACAGATTTTTGACAGAACGCAAGGACAAAAAAACTCACATCACAAAGGATCAAGTCGTGACAAGAACAGACAGAAACGGTGGTGTTGATGGATCAGAGGGAATTGGAAAGGGGTTGGAATGGAAGGACAATAATATTACAATCTGGTGTTACCATCTCGAAGCCGCTGCAGGTCCTGTAGCTTGGTCATCATCGCTTCCTCTAGCTCCTGATCCTTGACCGGTTGTCCGTGGGCCCAGCTGAGGAACGCAAACAGGAACACACCGCACACGAGATGAAGTCGCACCATGCTGATCAGTTGTGGACTTGGTTCCCCTTTTCTCTCTCTATCTCTCTCTTCTAGGTGCTACTACACCGCACGATATGAAATCCTTTCCGGAAGGAACTTTAAGGAGGTGGAAGAGGAACAGAAGGTCCACTAGTTGATGTGAGATTCTAAGGCGATCTCGGGGCAAAGCTTCAAACACTCCAAACACTGATAGCGCGCCTAGCTGCTCGTTAGTTGATGCTTGGCGTACGATTGTTGCGCTCGTTGGCGTGTGGCCCGTGCTTTTATATGAATCCTGGCGCGCCCTCGGTGGAGCAACAGATGCGCCCATCCGGTTCGGGTGTTCGGCTTTGGTTCCAGCAGCAACAGCTTCTGTTGCTGCTGGTGCTGCAGCTTCGTGAGGATGTTGTTGCCAGTCGTGCCGGTCGTTCGGTTCCGTTGCGTTCGATCGGCCCCGGAAGTTGGTAGCATTGCACGAAGTCCTGCAGCTTGCAAGGAGGACGGGAGGATAGCATTTTCTCGTGGACGCGCTCCTTTTGGCGACAATCGCTGCGCTGCGTACTATCATTGGCATTCCACGAATTCGTTCGCGAATTGGTGGGTTTGGAGGTTTTAATTTCGCGACTTTTTTTTCGGGGTTATTTGAATTGGATTGCTAGTAACAAGCGGTGAAAGAAAGGAGCTATGGGGCAGCATATTATGAAACTAATGCTTCATTTCTTAACTTCTTAATAGAGTTTATTTATTCTCTAAATTCCCTGCTTCTTTTCGGTGCCATTTTTAATGCCGAAAGAAGTATCTTTTACGCGAGAAATCATTAAATTAAATTATGAGGATTGTCTTCGGTTTCGCACAAAACAAACTACACTGGTCTCCGCATTAAAGAGACTCCAGTGCGCTGATTTACTTCTTGAAAGTAAACACGTTCAGAATGCGTATTACGCTTAATGCTTAACCGCACGAGCCTTTAAATGGCTACCACCGCTACGTATCCTATATTTAGTTGGTTGCCCTAGGTAGAGGAAGTTATGCTTTCGGTTGGGACCGTTTTTGATTTTTGACCAATCAACCCTCATCATCCGCGTCGAGGGAACCGCTTGGATCCCATTAGAGCTGGCGAGTCAAATGCCTAGCACAACATAGAGCATTTTAAAACCCAGCAAACATTAGTTTGGAACAGTTAACATGCCGAAAGAGATTATTACATTTGTTGTGTCCATATGGATAAGTTTTTCCTTATATAAATTTCCCTGCAACACTGGACGATAATAGCGTTTAAAACGTATCCTTTTGGTCTGTTTGCGTCTTTGTACTGGCCATCGTTTGATTCATTAACTAGCCATTCAAACAAGCCACTGAAGGCTTCCTCTAAGGTGCCCTGGCATGAACTGGTGCCTTTGAGTTCGTTGGCTTGATCAGTCGGTTGGTTTGGTTACGCAGCCCCTGGACAAACCGAGCGTATGGGCCAGGATCCGGTGAACCTGGCCCGTTGCCACGAGCGATCCAAGGCACACGCTGGCTGGCTGGCTGGCTGGCCCGGGTTCAATTTGCTTCATCAATTTGCAATCCATCCAACTATCGCGCCCTTCTCGTCGGCGGTAGTCAGGTCTGAAAAAAAAAGTATTAACGAATGTAAAAAGATACAAAAATGGAAACAAGATTGTGCAACAGTACTCCGCCCACTACGCATATCACCGTGTGTCACTGACATTGGATGATGGTAAGTGGGTAATTGCTGGAAGACAAATATGTTCCTAAGCATCGGTTGGAGTGATATTATCAAAGATTGAACACGCTAACGGCACAATCAACGTGACCTTTGTCAATCGGGATCGGGGGCATTGCGGCGGTCAAGATTGATGAACACAAGATTGAAAAACAGTTATTGTATCTTGTATTTGATTTTTTTTGCATCTATATTCAAATTTAGAAAAAATCTAAAGGAATTCTTCAAGAAGTATACTTCGGAGACCATTATTTGAGGGCCTTATATTTAAATCGAAACGGAATGAACTCAAAACACATTCTTTTGTGAGCTAGTTTTGGTGATAACTTCTAAATTCAATTCTCTTAACCTTAACACCAACTTAGCTTATGCTAATGCTTTGCAAACGGAATGCACTTCTCTTCGCTTTGATGTGGTTCAGCTCCATTTTCGGATTCGCATCAGGAAATGCAAAACGGAATAGCCAACGTGGAAGGTGGAAAATGTTCTTGAAACAAAAAAAAAACGAACCTGGTACTGCTGACGCACACTACCGGGTGGCACCATCTGGCACCCTCTTCGACACGCTAAAGGTACACGCATTAACGGGCCGGGAATGATAACGATTTCGCAGCGCGAATCGAGTGGATCGATGTCTCGCGCTAGGATTTGAAGACGATGAGCCAATGAGCCAATCTGTCACAGTGCATTAAATTATCAATTAGCCTTCCGTCCACCGCCCCCGCCCCCCCACCCACCCACTGGGTACACAAATTGTAGCCCTACCGTGACATCGTTAAAACGCGTCAAGTATGTGTCAACCGCAACGTGGCCCCTAATGTGTGGGGCGCGCGCGATGTGTCGCGGTCATAAAAAAAAAAGTAAGCGAGAGGAAAATACCGCCCCAAACAGAAACGCAGTGAAATGCTCTAATGCCACCGACAGTTGTGTGGTTTTGCGCGTGAAATTACCTTCCTTGTGGGTGGCCGGGTGGCCGCGGCCGTTAGCTGGTCATTATTTGTTTCCGCGCAAAGGACAACGCGTCACACATCGACAGAGGGATGATGATCATTCCGATTCGCCTGTGTCTGTGTATCTCCCGCTCGTAAACCGGACACCAGCGGCCTGCGGTGCCTGGAATGCTTTAATACTTGACTTGGCATCGTGACTATCGTCCCATTCTCTCGCTCTGTGGGCTCACTCGATTGCTCCTGCTGGTGCGCCACTGGTTCTGATAATTGATTTTGCAATCCCACCGAATGATGGTTTCAACACGTTCGGCGCACCCGCTCCCGAGTGAAAGTCACCTGTTGCCTGATGCCTGTTGACGGTCATGAAGATGTCCTTCGATGGTCGCTTTCTTTTCCTTCGCTTAACCTTGCCCCTTGTGCCACCCTGGTCAACTTGAAGCCTTCAGATTCGTCTTCTCGAAGAATGTTTTACACAAAGGATCCTTTTTTGCTTGCGACACGTTTTGGGGATGCTAATTATAGATTCATCCTCATCCCCCGGGAAGGGTGCCAAGATGTGATTTCCCTTTTTGTTATGCGCTCCGATTAGAAATATTTGATCCCAAATTGTGCTCTCTTCCTCTCTTTGCACGTCATAACATTCCAACCGAAACTTGGTAATCATTCTCGCTGGTTTTTTTTTTTTTTTTCATTGTCCGGGAGGACAATTAGGCAAGGCCACAACAAAACAGAAAACAGAAGGCAACCTACATGAAGATTATGGTGCCTAAAACACATTTTATGGCCACTTATGCTTCCCACCCGGAACTGCCACCAAAAAAACATGCCACGACATCGGTAGCATGGCCATCAAACAACCGCAGGCGTCGCCCAGCAACGTGGCCGCCATTAAACAGCGTGACTACCACCGTGGCTGTTGGGTTCCCGGTGTACCACACAAGTCCCGCACGACCCGGACCAGGATCTGCGGGGTGTTAATTATTCCGATTTTCCACGTAGAGACCACCTCGGGATGGGATGATTGAATCAGGAAAGGCCAGAGAGAGAGCTTCGAAATGAAACGGACCAAGAAACCAGGACGATTTGCCCGATGGCCTTTTCTTGGCCGAGGTGATGGGAATGATTTGATTAGATTGATTTCTATGACGATAAATGGTGGCACGCGAGTGGGCGCGAGGAAAGGACCCAAATTTGCGGCGCCATGGCGACGATGTCCGGACAATTTGTAGTCTCGGTGCGCGGCGCGGGATAAATTATGATTAAACCCATTCGATGGCGATTAATGCCAGCCGGGGGGGAGAGAGGGAGAGAGTGAAGGTAAGGGGGAAATCTTGAATCGAGGGCAATTAGAGACCTCGTACTCCTAAGATCAAACATGGTGGTGTTAATCGTGGCGATTGATTTAGTTCTCTACGGAAGAGGAATGCATTTTCAAATTCTAATTGAACATTGTGCGAATTTTTTCAACTAAAATATGATATGAGAATGGCAGACAACGACCACTTCCGTCCACAGCGTTTTCTTAGGCCTTCTGCCTGTTGATTGGGCAAGAATCTAAGTCCTTTCGCCCCATTTGAACGGTGCATTTGACTTTTTGCCTCTCAGGCGCATGTTTTGGGCCTGTTTTAATCATTTAATCATTTTTCTTCATTATTGCAGGTAAAATGGAGGCAGTAAAATGAGCAGATCGGAACATACAAACGAAACAAAAGATTGACAGAGAATCGAACCCTGGATCAGCGGATGCGAAGTGGCCATGCTAACCACTGCACCACTGCGGGTGGAGGCGCCGGGTTGAACTTACTATATGAAAAGTCATCAAATTTAGAGTGCACGGTGGGCGCGGAGTGTGCGAGGTGTTCAAAATTTCTCCAGCTCCGTTTACGGTGCCACGTTCGTTGCTTCACTTCGGAAATTTGACTGGGGAAATTCACCACAAAAAGGTGAAAAAGGCGACCACGTGGCTTCGGCCGCAGGAACCACGCGGACCTCAACAACAAGCCCTCCATATCCTTCCTACACCCTACACCCTACACGAGACCTAAACGCTAGATACGCAAACATAAGATAAGGATGAGGATTTCCTAACTCCTACTCGTCACGTCCTGGCGGGTGTTTTTCGTTTTTTTGGGACGCGTTTAAGAAAATCTTAAGAAGTAAGTTACAAAATCAATCAAGGTGATTAACTTGGGGATTGCCAGTAGGTGATAAGCCAACATGTTTATTAGTAAAACCAGAAATACTGTTCGGTTAAGTGCGTGGTGCTGCTCACGCGTTATCAGCACCCGCTCATCGATTATTGATGGCATCGCGGACGAGGGATGATGATGGCATACGATAGTGCATTGTAAATGCATTCCCACTGCACCCTGGACCATAAATTGTTGATGGCCTCCCCGATGCACAGTCCTATTGAGGTCAACATTGTCCATCCTTTTCGGTCCGATCCAGTCCATCATCGAGCAGGACCACCAGGATGCATTTGGCATCGTGTTTGTCACAACCTTGAATAACCCTTCCCCACCAAGCTCGTGAACAGGATTGGGGACGGTGAACCACACCCCACTCATCGAAAGCATCCTCGATATATGGGTGCAGATCATAGACCTTGTGCTATATAATCATCGCACCGCGTCCGCAAAAAAATGGTGGCAGAACATAGAGCGAGACTATCACGCCGGACCGCACCAGACACCAGCAAAGGACCGCAGAAGTCCCTTACTCTACTGGCAACCTACTTCCTGTTCCTTGTCTGGAAGGTTTTTCCTCGTTTCCCGTTGGTTTTTTTTTTTTTGTTGCTTTCACTGGCGCTGTCGCTCTCGATTTACAATGCCTCAAAGCACTAGTGCTGCTGGGGAGTAGAAAAAAAAACAAAAGAAGCTAAAGGATAACCAGCGATAATTCCTCGCCTAGACCGGATAGGAGCAGCAGACACTTTCCCCGTGCCAAAGTCGTCTGCGAGAATCGTGGCTTAGTGTCTATTTACTAGTCCCCTTCAACGGTACAGGAAAAGCACGTCTGGAAGGACGCTTCCCTGCAGAACGCAAACAGAAGGATACTCATTCCAACAAAGCCCCACAGTCCGGCTGCCTTCCCCGTACCGGTCCAGACGCTAGCCAGGAAGCCAGGAAAGGAAGGAAGAGGCGCCTGGCGCACTCGCTCCACTCGCGTCGTGGCGTCGGCTACATCGATGAGTTTGACGGCTACATCACGCTGACATATTTCACGACAACTGACGCGTTGCGTTCCAGGAACGTAGTGTGCTGTGTGCGCGTTATTTTAAACTTCCCAACCAACAGCGGGCTCCCCTACCAGGCCACCCATTCGGACAAGCATCGTGCCATTGCGTGTACTCACCGGTGGCCACGTCAATGGCATTCGCATCGCAGCAGCAGCAGCAGCAGCATAACAACATAAAGCACCACCTCCCGAGCACGTCCCCAAACAACAAACCGGGGTAAATGGTTCCCCATTCCCGTTTCCGTCGCCGGCAACACAGTCTCTGGTCTCTGGAGTGCACGGAAGGGAAGGAAGTGCACCTCAAAACTGCTGCCCTTCTTCTCCTCTGCGTGGATGGGTGCAGGCGAGACGATGTCCTTACATTTCCTTTGCCTTTGGCCGCTCGCCACGTAAAGCGAGCGAATCTGGGCTATAGCGGCCTTCCTCAAGACCACAGACCGTCACACCGTCACCTCTGGCGCCCATGAGGTCGCCACTGCGCAAACTCATCGGCCATTTGCGTTCCGCTTGGCAGCATTCGGCAAGGTCGGCGAACGCTTGTACATAAACCGACCGTCGCTACCGGCGTCGCCGGGGATGGCTGGAGTCTGGTCTCGGGTCTGGGTTGACACCCAGGCAGGAGGAGGTGTAGGTGCTGATGCTTATGCTGCGCCTTGTGCTCTGTGCCCGGAAGCATATACTCTACTCCGACCGGCGACCCACTCTCGTGATGCACTCTCACGCCATCCTGGCTGGCTGGCTGGCTGGCAAGGGTTGGGGATGAGTTGAGTTGTCCTCGTTTCTGGGTTCGTGGCGCGCGCGACACACGAGCGCCGGAGGGCCGCGGCATTTGCCATTTTCCAATTGCCACAAAGCAGTCTAGGGACTTGAGGGAGGCAGTGGAGGCTACCCGGGGGTGAGGCAGACTGTGTCTGGCAACGTCCTGAGGGATGCGCGTTTCGGTGGGTTGAGGTTGAGTTGAGTGCCTGAGGCCCCACCACCTCGGCCAAGTTAGAGTTGGTCGAACGGAAAGCGACGAAACTGAACCTCATCCTGCCAAATGCTGGAATGCTCCAAGTGCTCCAAGAGCTGTCTCATTCGAGCTCGGCTATTGTGCTCGCGTAGCATAAATTATGTGTCGCTCGAGGATTGGTTTCGAGAAGAGTCTAAATTTGTCGTTGGTTTCGAGTCTGTTGACGAGGCGAGTAAGAATGTTGGTGAGGCCGTTGTTTGCAGAGGTTATTATAAATTGAAGAAAACTATTCATATTGAAGGTTTTACAATAACGAAATGTAGATCTACTTGCTTTTCTATAGGTACATAAAAAAACCAATACTGCAGGAAATCTTTTGAATGTCATGATTAAAAATTGAAAAGGCCATTTATCTGGTTGAATTGTAACATCAGAATCAGATGCGGCGTTTGACATTATGTCTAAATTCTTTATACTCTAGACTTAAAGATTACGTAAGATCGAGTACAGCCAAGTAGAAGCGAACTAGAAAAAATCTGCTTTCAAATGGCGTTATTTTTGTGAACAAAACGAATTCAATGCGACATTTAAAGGGGACTGTGGTATTTAATTTTTTTGTGACACATGTTTTTAACAACCGAAAGCTGATCATTTCAAGAGTATTGTGTAAAAGTTTTGGATCAATCGAGGATAAACTGACAAAGTTGTAGATTTTTGAAAATCCGCGTTTCATACAAGGCTCCCTGCAGCCCGCTACTTTGAAGCGCGTTTCCCAAAACCAACGTTTTCAAAGTCTGTGCCCATCGTACCGTAAAAACTGCTGGACCGATCGTTTTGAAAATTTTAAGACATAATCTGTACATTTTTTGCCAGGTAACCCCGTCGAAATATCATGAAAATTGTTGCTACTTTTTTTTAAACAATTGTGAAAAGCTCGTTTTTGTTGGCAGAATCGCAAAAAGCATTACTTTTTCAACTTCAAAAATCTGCCAAAAATCGAAAAATTGGAATATCAAGTAAAACCTCTCCGGGGTTACCTAGATAAACTTATAATCTTTCTAACGAAATTGGATTTGTATATTTTAGATAACTCGTCATGTCGCTACGATGGGCACCGTAAAAAGTACCTTTTCGCCGACACGCCTACCAAAATTGGATGCCACGGATTCATTTTTCAATTAATGTTGCTCAAAACAGTACCCAATATTCTTTAAAAGCTTTAGATTAGTATGCCATTTATTTGAAAAAAATAAAATTGAATGGTTACGTCACAAAAAATCGTCAAAAACGGGCCTTTTTGGGCTCGAAAATACCAAAGTCCCCCCTTAAAGCAAGTAAAGCAATTTAAAATTTTATGTAGCTCCTCTCATCATCGGTTTTAGAATCTTTAGTCCACAGAAGAAAAGTGTGACCGATAAACATCTCTTTTTTATCAAAGGAATAGTGAAGTGAGAGGAAGAGTTGATTCGGAGGAATTTATGTAATTCCAAAAGATGCACTTTTCGACATAAAACATATTCAGATTACGATTTTGGCTGCCATTTGACATGAGGGATGAATATGTTATATCAGATATCAAAAATAAAATAAGAAAGCCAACTCAACAAGAAGGGCAAGACAACAACACTAAACAACTCCAACGAAATCCCATAGAAAGCATTAAAATTGATTTCGAATTTCGCAGTTTGCGGCATTGAAACCAATAACCGCCCGACGCAAAATCATTCCAAAAGTCCTGGTCATTAGTTCTCATTTGCGCACTCCTCCACTCACGGATCCCTCCGTCTACCACCGTCCGTCTGCCCTGCTCATCCGATCCTTTGCCCAAAGGCCGGATGACCCCATGCACGAACCTCCCGGTGCCGGTGCCCAGTAATCGGCGCCACATCGTCCCCGTCGGTCGGTGTGAGAGTGTGTACCCCAGACAAGGGAGCAGACATCGCTATGTGCTAGTCACCCCACCTCCGAACCCAAAAAAAAGGATATGGAACGGGGCCGGGTACAAGTTGAAGCCAAACATCAGTGCAGCGAACGTCCATCGCGCGTTAGTCGCGGTTTCCGGACCCGGGATAGGGGGTTCAAAATTATGGGTTGACTCCTGCTCCCATCCAGGAGCTCTCTTCCAGCCCAGAACCGGCCAGACACGGCCACGGGAACACGAAATTATAACATCCACCTAGTCCTGGTGCTAGGGCAGCCATGTTTTCGATCCACTCCCAACCGTCCGCAGCTCTACGCAGACACCTCCTGTTCCTTTTTAGCTTCTGGATGTAAAGAGAGGTTAACGCACAGGGAAGGGGAGTGGACGTCCTGTCCTGCAATAAGTGCACGGTAGATTAAAAATTCAATTTTGAGCCTCCAATCATTGCTGTCGACATGAATATATGAAAATCCCGGGAACGAAGAAGATGTGTCTAATGATCGATTTGATTTCATATAAAGTCGACTTCCCAGTCAACTGCAAGCCTACTATGCGCCATTACGATGCGGTCTCATACCCATACTCTCCTCACCACCACTACCCGCGAGACATACTGAGCTAAATACTCGTTCCGCTTGTACTGTACGTGTGTCCCCCTCACTCCTCTAACTCTCTGCACCTGTCTGCCACGGCCAGACCGTCGACGACGACGACGACGACACCGTCATTCGGTTGAGCCCCTGGAGCTTGTACTCGTACCGCCAGACAGATTCACTTTCCTTGCTTATGCCTATTGGCCCCTCACACAACATGGCCTGTCTCACTGTCTCTCTCTCTTGCTCTGGCTTCAGTTCCCTGTTTCACCTGCCCTCCTCTTCCAGGGGTTTCTGCCACTGGAATAGTGGAGTTTTCCAGCGCCAGCGGAGCCACGCCATGCAGACACAGGAGGGCAGTAGGGCTGGCACTCGTGATTACGAATTTTCCTTTTCCTACATTTCGCTTTCCAGCACGGTCCGGCCCCGGAACAGGGGGCTTGTGGTGCGATGCGGTGCGGTGTGTTTTGTATGTGTCTACGGGCCTCCCTCTACTCGGGCCCCGGGTATTACATAGGCCAGAATGGTGCTAGGGCCCCCTTTTCTTCTAAGCTGCATGTGCGCTGGTGGCCAACCGATTTGCTCCGGTTGGTTCGCCCATTTGAATCCACCGCACGGCACGGTGGAGGCGCAATTATGTTTGCCTGCATTTGCCAAGGTGAAGGTTCTGGAATGAGGTCCACGAGGGGAGCGAGGGAGTTGGGATGGAGATGTCTGGCTAGCGGGTGTTGTTGTTTGATTTTGAAGCTTCTGGAACGTCGTCTAGGAACGACGACGTACCCATCCCAGATCCGCTCGATCCAAAACAGGGAACAGCGAATACGCCGCGCCATGTCATAAATCAGTTATTATGCTACATTAGACTCGTGGTTCAGAGCACTATTTTCGGGATGGTTTGTTTTGGGGTTAATGTGTAGTAAATGTTTGTTATGCTGGTTTTATTTTCGTACATTTTACGAACAATATTTTACTGATTTTGCATTATGTTTTGCTGATTTATCTTTGGAATTACAGCTAAATCTATCTTGTCTATAAATGATTTAGTTTGATGTGTGTATTAACTTTAATAAATCATTTTCAAGTATCGAATTATCCTTCTTATGATTCAATTCGACTATTTCTTATTGTTTTTTTTCCTCTATTTTACTAGGTGTTTCTGTTATTATTGTGTTACTTTTATCTGATTGATTATTGCTGCGTAATTTGTTGCATTAATCGATGTTCTTCCTTTTTGTGATAAATATTATTATCGTATAACAGCATAAAAGCATTATGCAATTTTATTATACTTTATCACTAATGTTTTTGACATCTTCTCTTCTTTTATAAGCACATAACCATCCTGTTCAGTTAAAAAAAAAATAATTAGATGTTAAGTGATCCTCGTGCACCATAAAGCATATTCATAATTACGCCGTTGAACAGAATGCAAGAAACACTTCTCTAGCGTACCGATTCTATTGTGCTCCGCGACTTTAGCTTCAGAAGCGTTGAGGAAGTAGCACCGACCAACAATCAACAACGAACTCATAATCTCCCAACCCCACTACAGTCCGTCTGTCCGTCCGTCTGGTCTGCCGTTTACCATCCATCTCTTTCATTCCCGGTGAATCCCTCACCCATTCCTCACGCGTCGTCATTATCATCATCATCACGATTACTGGCACAGGTCTACCAGTGCCAGTCACGGCCACCCGGGGGGGAATGGTGGGCAGCCCTTTGCACAAACCTATACCACACGGCTCGGTTTTACGTTTTCGCAAAACGTCGCGAAAATTTGCATACACTTCCGGTCCGGTCCAACGTCACGGATCGGTGTTAATGGTCACAACAGCACCAACGGCAGCAGAAAGGGGTTCCCCAGGTTCATTCCACGTTTTCTAGGGTACTTCAGCGGCCGGCCGGGTAAATATCCCTGGTGCCTGGTCCTATTATTGCTGCCCCTTTTATTTCTGCCGCGTGCGTACACAACACACAGACAGAACTGTAAAGTATTTGCACCGAAGAGAGGGACGAAACCGATCGATAACGCTGCGAATCGTGTAAGAGAAGAGGTTCTTTTTTTTGGAACGGGCACCGGGTGCCGGTTTTACGTCTCAAAAGTGAGTATTTTATGTTGCCGATTTATGCTGCGATATTTGAGGGTGTGATTATGGATTCTACAATCAGACAGTGGTCACGGGACAGTTAAAATTGCTGATTTAAGCTAATCAGACGGACATGAAGTGGTGGGGAACATTCAACTATTCCAGAACATGGACTCAGTGCGCACTTCGCAGCCACCGGGAACTTATCCCATTAATCAACCTCCAGCTATTAGTGTCCCGAGTGTCTGGTAGTCTGGTTACTTCCCCCCTGATACCTCCCCCGAATCAATGTCCTGTTTCAAGAGTTCAATCCTCTTGGTTATTTTTTGTGTTTTTGTTTTCTAAACGGTGGCATTCGCAATCCTCGGCTCGAGCAAAGTTAGAAACCTTTTTCCAGCTCGAGTCGCCACGTGTGATGCTTCCGACGGGCCAAAGACACCCGGCGTCTAGGACGCGCTAGCGCTAGCGTTCGTCTGTCGTCTGCGCAAAAAAGGGTGCTTCACCCCGGCGTTGACCCCGGTCTGGGCCCCCTTTTTTGTGGAATGTTTTTGCGAAAAATGTCATAAGCGTGTGTTGGTGTTAGGAAGCGAACATCAAGCTTCCGGGGAAAAAAGGTTTTGAATTGTTAGTTTATCATTTAGTCGGCAGCACTACAAAGCTAAGCTTTCAAAGAATTTAGTCGAAGGATCTACTAGTCATTAGTCGCTATCACCATTAGTCGCTAATTCATTCCGAATAGACACTCCAATTACTATATTGGAGTATAATTCCAGGTTAGTACCTTGGCTTCAGACCAGAAGCACTGTGTCAGTCGACGCAAACCAGAGAGAGTACACGCATAGAGCGGGAGAAAGAGAGAGCGCGAAAGAGGGAAAAAAGGGGCGACGCCAGCGCCAAACGGACTCGTCTGGAAAACCGGGAATCTGTCTGCACCGGAATCGACGTCCGACAGCGACGACCTGTTTCCCTGTTCCGCCAGACTATTCGTTCGCTCTCTGTCTCTTTGCCAGTCTCTCTCTCGCTCGCTTCCTGTTATTTCTCGAGCCGGTACCCACCGCAGGACTTCAGCGGCAGGATACCGGGATTTCGGGAAATGCTCGGCACTCCTGGAACTGTGCTGGGAGTTAAAACTCCGGGAACAACACCCGGGAAAGTAATCGATAAATGTCGGCAACGACGGCCGGGGTGTCTTTTGAGCGACGCCAACGCCGGCATCGTCAACCGGGAACATGCGACGATGGGCAAACGAAATGTGCACCGAGCAATGATTTAACAACCCTTTATTTTTACTTTTTTTATCCTATAAATTCCTTATAAATATTTTATAAACTGGAAAGAGAAAGAAAGTGAAACTAAAAATTTGGAATACATAAAATGTAAGTGAAAGTTCATAATCCCAAAACTAGTTAGAAAAGTACAAGGTAACGTGGCCATAAAAGCAAAACAAACAAATGAAAATCATTATTTCCTCTCACCCAGAACCGAACAGCGAAAAAGACGAGGAAAAACGGAAGCAAAATGGTGGAAAGCCCAACAGGGAAATTCGAAACAACACAACAACATCGTTACACACGTTAAATGAAACACGCCAGCCAACGCCAGACAGATAACCCTCACACACGCAACGGGATCGAGTCCAGAAAACAAAAGAGATAAACTAATGAAAAACAAGCAGAACGAAACTCGTGGAAACTCGGAGCGAAACGTGGAAATGAGGGAAACAAACGGCGACTCTCGGCCGAACCCCTTGCCAATCCCAGTAGCCTTAGCTAAGCCACGCACACTACGATGTGCGCTCGTTCGCTCGTCCAACAGACCGACCGACCGACCGACCGAGGGAGGAAAGTATATTGACCTTGGAAGGTGCCTTTCCACCCCCTCACCAACACACCGGGAGAGTTCTGGTCGGTGGCATTCCGCCAGCCACCGTCGCGCCATCGCATTAGCTCGGCAGCAGACTACGCGGTTCCCTTGGTAACTGCTGGCGCTGCGGGCGCCCGTGAGCGTTTTCCCTCAGTGGAGTAGCACCCCCGGCCCCCGTACGCAAACCCCTGACCCAACCCAACCCATCCCGTCGTGAGTCACTCATTTCCCTGGCCCCTCGCCCTCGGTTTGACGTTCGGGATAACGTCGCAGCATAAACGCAGCCAGCATCGTGGCCTCTGTCTCTCGGTTTATGCTCGCTCTGCGTGTTCCCGGTGCGTGCTTGCTCTCGTCGAAGAACTTCCATTCTCTTTCTTTCTTTCTCTCTCTCTCTCTCTCTCTCTCTCTCTCTCTATCCCTCATGCTAGGTTGATTGTTTCCATGGCATGGACTGTGCTGAGTTTCCCTGGCGCTCGCTCTCGCTTCAGAGTGTTCCCAGTCCCGGTGGTGGTGGTCTGCCACCTTCACTGCATCTCGCGTTGGTGGCGTTGGGGATGCATGGCTGAGGATGGCCTTCGCCCGGCGGGATGGCCTCGTAGGCACCGACCGGCGCGAATGCACTCCCCGTTTGCGCTGCGTGCCTTTGTGTAATGGAACAGAACAGCGGAAATGAGCACAACACAGCAAAACGATGAGCCCACCGTCGTCGTCGTCGTCGTCGTAGCGTAGCGAAGAGATCGATGGTGATGATGATGGTTTCCTACCACGGTGCCATCGGTGCCGCGGGTGTTTTGAGAAGATGAAGGGACACAGGAATAGGGACTAACCAGCATAAGCAGCAACAGCACCAGCACCAGTACGAGCACAAGCGCAGGCTAGCGTCAAAGTTGATTGCTCCAGTGGTTGCTGAGGTCATTGAATAGTGCGCGACCATCGAAGGACGCCTTGACTGCTTTGCGAAAGAAATGTGCTTTTTCTTGCTCTCTACATCACATCACAGCCCAGCACCATTCACCGTGTCCGAAGGGCCAAGCCAAGTGCTCCGATAATAGTGCGCTGTACAGCGTAAGCGTATCGGTCGCTGGTTTGCGGATGTTCTCTGGCAGAGCACTGGCGATGAACGATGCTCAATGAATGATGATGGGCGAATGTATCGTGTGTGGTTTCTCTTTTCTTTTTTTGCTGCTTTTCATTTCATTTCTATCCTCCTCTTGGCTGTTAGTTGTGCTCTACTGGTTCGCTAGCATGTTTTGATTCCTTCACAAATGCCTGTTCTTTTTGAGTTTTTTTCTGTATATTTTTTTACCAACGACGGGATACACTTCTTTTCCATGGTTAAAATCATCCCTTTTAACGTGAACCATAATTGGAATCTTGGCCCAAAGGAGGGCATAAGATTAATTCTGGTCCAAAAAAGGCTCATTTTTGTTGATTTTTTGCGAAGAAACCATTCTACTTATTATTTTTAAGTGAATATCATATTAAACTAAAACTTTTCAAGAAAATTGCGCTTTTTTTGGGGACGATTTATTAAAAACTACATCCATGGCATTAAATTTAAGAAGACGTCGCATCGAAAAGGTACTTTTTCCGGTGCCCATCGTAGCCACGTGCTGGGTCATCTAAAATATACAAATCGCTATTCATTTGATAGATTATAAGTTTATCAAGGCAGCCCCGTTAAGTTGTTCTTGATTTTCGAATTTTTGGATTTTTGGCAAATTTTTGAAGTTGAAAAAGTGATCACACTACGATCAAACCGGGTTCGTCGCTTAAACGGGCAAGTCTTTTGATTTGTACCAAAAACGGTGCCGAGCGTAGCTGCGGAGTGGGTTATCAGAAATATACAAATAAAAAATGTCACAAAAAATGTATACCTTGCCCCCCTTTAGGCATAAGTAGGCCATTTTGCACTTTGATTCTGTAAATTTTGAAAGCATGACCTTCTGGGATGCAAACGATGCGTGCTGCCATTTCCGTGTTTCTGTCATTTTCTAATCTTATGAACAATGGAGAGCGAAGCAAAAATTCCAAGAAATATCAGCGACCTGGTCCACAGATCGGTGACCTGTTCTTTGTCTTGGCTTGGCTGCCATAATCTCAATTAAATCGCCAGTGAACCACGCCAATCCTCCCACAACAGGTTTAGCCTCATTCGTGCCACACGATTAATAATTAAATACGACTTCTTGTGCGCTCCCCAGAGTCCAGTTTCTTCCGTGACGCATCTTATGGCGCTTTGTTTCCGTGCTCGTTCGTTCGTTCGCTTGCTTGCCGTGGCTCGATCATTGTCCTGCCAGCAGGACAACGACATATGCGCTCAGGTCCGCGAAATGTGGCATGTTGTTGAACTCGACCGTCGGCCGGTTGGACCGGCGATATAGACGCTTCCGCTAACGGCGAAGATACAGCATCTTGCCACCATCAAACCGTTCAACGACCGATCGGACATCGGGCGCGACACATAAACAGAACTCCAAGATCCCGCCAGTAGACTGTAACTAGGACACTGGCAGGGAGTCGATTGCTTTCCCCGGTTATCCTTAGCGAATTCCGGTTCGTACCCGTTCGTTGTTTTATTGTATCGAGCTCAAGTTTTTATTATTTATGTTTGCCACCGATGTGCGGGTCGGTATGATGACCCATTCCACACTATATACTCTGTCTCCCTTCCTCTCTCTCTCTCTCTCTCTCTCTCTCTCTCTCTCTCTCTCTCTCTCTCTCCCTCTCCCATGGTGTTCGGTTTCCTCCACAAGTCCTTGTCGTCCTCGTCATCTTCGCTCGAGTGGAAGTGGAACGAACACGAAACGACCATATAATAATGACCTGAACCTGAAAATGCCACCGAGCACGCGTCGCGAAGGGGGCGGAAGGGCCACCAGACGGTGGCACAAACCCCGCCGCATGATGAAGAGGTGGCTCACCGAGCAAAGTTGTTGACGGAACGACGGAACTGCGACTCTTTCCTTCTCTCTTTCTCGCTGTGCAGACGACCCACAAAGTGCCCACTCCAGCGAGGTG
Source organism: Anopheles aquasalis (assembly GCF_943734665.1). Classification (NCBI taxonomy): domain Eukaryota; kingdom Metazoa; phylum Arthropoda; class Insecta; order Diptera; family Culicidae; genus Anopheles; species Anopheles aquasalis. The sequence goes on along the minus strand of NC_064878.1, from coordinate 5,679,738 downwards.
ACGACGACAAGAACGATGTTCTGTGTCAGAGCCACGCACACAGACAGGGAGGGAGGGAGGGAGGGAGGGAGGGGGTGGCTTCCAAAAAAGGAGCAGGAGGTCGTCTGTCTGTCTGCCATTGACCACCTAACCGACGCGGTGTGCGAAGCGTTAGCTGCCAAATATTCCGTATCTGCGCAGGACGAGGCACCTAGATTTCGGTTATTGACGTTTTTGTGGGGAGGACAATGTCGATGTCGACACTGTACTGTCCGGTCCGGTCCGGTCGGGTGTCTGATGTCCGCCAGCAGCTCAACGCAACAGCAAATGAAGCGAAGAATTGGTTTTATAAGCTCATCGTCGATGTCGCAGGGAACGCAAAACAATATCAGACGAAGGATTACGACGGAACGGGACGTGCGTGGCTTCAAACCCAGACTTCATTCTAGGCACCCCCGAGGGGGGGGGGGGGGATTTGCTTCAGCGCGGCCAAATTGCTCGTCGCGTCCACTCTCTCATTTAGAATCCATTTTTGCAATCCTGCCAACGGTGCTCCTAGGATTCGCACCCGGCACAAGTTTCGCAATTTGTCTGTGAGCCGGCGAAACCGATCGAAGCAACCAGGCAGACAAGAGAGCGACAGCATGGGAGAGAAAAAGAGACGGCGTAACAGGGAGCCGGAAAGCGTGAGCAGGATAGAGCCAACCGTCGTATGAACGATGAACCCGTACCAAGGGCAAGGACATACGAAACATGCGCACTCGAGTGCCCGGCGGCTGGCTGGCTGGTTGGCTGGCTGGCTGGCTGGCTGGCTGGCTGGCTGGCTGGCTGTCTGGCCCTATTTACTATTTCCTATATACTTCCTGCGACGACCACCAACACCATGATAACCGGAGTACGAGCCGCATCGATGACGGCGACGGTGAACTGCAGTCGCCTGGCCTGACTCACCACCGCCTCCTTCGTCCTTTACATCTGGCGAGTTCAGCGAGTCCCTCCCTGGCAGGAGTTCCGGTTAGTAGCCCGGAATTGATTATTACTCACACCACACCAACTCGCAGTTGCTCCAACTCCAACAACTCTGCTTGCATCTGCGGCAGGTTCTCCAAAAAAAAAAAGAAAAAACACCAAACGAGGCCTATCGGCAGCAGCAGCAGCAATGGCGCGACCCCCAACCCAAAGACCTACTTTTACATAGTACGCTACGGACCGGGAATCGCAGAGGATAAAAGGAAACTCCCGGCTACCAACTACACTTTCCTGGATTGTGTGTACTCCAAGAGGGGGGGGGGGGGGGGGGGGGGGGAGCTCCAACTCTTTGTCCGTATCCAACGCAGTAGCGGGAGCTTACTCACTCTATTCCCATCCCAGACAGGCAGACATCCCGGGGTCCGGAGTTCAGGCAGTCTGTCTGAGAGGCCTATAGACCCCCCTTTCGCTGGATTGCGGATCCTCACACTACCGCTGTCTGGCCGATATTCCCGGCCCGGCACGGCACGGCCTCTAGACGACTTCCAATCGCCGCTTCTAGGACGTGCCAGGATTCAGAACATAAACAGCTAGACGCCATCGCTTCATGTCTGGCGCGCAACCCCCCCGGGGGGAAAGGGTACATTGTGTGTCGGGCTGTGCAGATAATGGGCGACGTAGAAATGGCGCACAGACTGATGTACTACATCCTTCCTGGCACCTCTCTCTCTCTCTTCGAGTTCGAGTAGAACATTTTACAATCTCCGGTCTCCGAGGGGGCTGGGGAGCGGAATTGTATTGCATACGGGCTTCTGTCCTACAAAAGCGAGTCAACTAGCCAAAAACCATTCTTAGCGCGCAGGCAGGAGGGGCTAGGTGGTGTCTTATTACTGGTATTACTTACCCGGGGGGTGCCTCAAGTAGCTTCGAACTTCCCATTAACGAGTACTTACAGTTCAGGGAGTTTGGGGCGCCCCGAACACGCAGTCTAGTGTAGATGATGCTTTTTTTTTGCACGGAAAGGCATCCCCTCGAGTTGTGGAAAGAGGATTTTTGGCATTTTTTTTTGCCATCGTCCTGACTTTCGCTATCCTGCCCAGTAGAGTGCTAGATGGCGATGCGGTTTTTGGTGTCTGGCGCAGGACTATTCAACGGCCAACGTGCAACTCACCTAGAGGTCTGAGCGTTGGGCGATAACTGTTTTAAAATTAAAGTACCATTAGTGGGTTACTGGCTGTTAGACTGTCTTGGATTGTATTTTAAAAATTCATTTCCTTACAATTATTGTCTTCCTTATTCTTAACAAAAGACGTATAAAAAACATCGGAACTCAAAGAGCGATCGTACCGTTTACCATTCGTCCTTCGAATGGGGTTTCCCGGTATTCGCGCAACTTTTATGCTGACCTCCTGCGCCAATCACTCAAACAGCGAATCCAAAAAGCATTAAACTGTGGCTCGGGGAACAGAATCCAGCATTAGCAGAACTCGAACATCGAACAAAGCGCGATCCGCTCGATCGCAGGTTGAGCCAAATGAAATTATGTTTCCCTCTTTCTCAGAACCTGCTCAAAATGTAGAACAGAAGGGAACAGGGAAGCCCATAAAAGACAGGGTCAGATCGTGGCGTCCAGGAAATGAGGATTCCACCATTCCCAGGCTCAACGCGACCCCAAAAAAAACAGTTTTGCGATTCCCGCCTTAACCCGTCTGCTCGCCTCGCGTGCGTCTTTGCGCAGAATGCCCGATTAAGCGCATTTCCCGGAACGAAGGATTCGTCGAGGACGCAGACGCACAAGGAGAAAGCGCGACAGAATGCCACGCAAGAGAGAGCGAGAGAGAGACGAGCGCGAGCAACTTCCGTGGAACCTATTATTCGCCCTTCGCGCCACCGAGTTCCGATTAGCGAATGCTGTTAGTGTGCCAATAGAAAAGGGGGGAAGCAGTGGAGATGTGGGCCAACCACGAGATTTACAGCTTCATTCAGCAGACAGACGCAGCCGTCGCCGTCGTCGCAGCGACCTTCAGAACCATTCACGGCACTCGTCTAACTCGTCTCGTTCCCTTCTCTTCGTACCCTGTTCCTTTCCTGGCCCGAACCCGTGTCTGTGCGTCTGCTCTCAGGTGTTCTCGAGGCGTCACCGGTTGGCGGTTGCGTTTGGTTTACGCTCACTCGCTCGCCACACTTTACGCGCACTCGCCACTTGGACTTCCACGGCACTTTCCCTTTTTGGTGCGGCCATTCTACGCGCCCGTGCGCGTTCTAATTCTAACGCAACCAACATTCAGCAACACCGCGACCGGTTGGCCGAGTGAGGAGTCAGTCAGTAGAGGGATTGATAAATATAGGCAGCGCGATCGCAGTGTGCGCGGAACTTCAAGGTTTTCCTGTGTTCGCGCGGACGCACGCGTTCGGTCGCTCGCTCGCTCGCTCGCTCGCGACATAACGGTAAAGCCGTTTACGGTGCGCGGCCACGCGGCCAGTTGTGGTGGTGGTGCGTGGTGCAACAACAACAAACTGCAACCGAGCAGCTCGCTTCAACACCTCAGAGCGTGCATTATTGATGAGGCATTGGCTTACGCGACACGGGCGCCTGACGCGTGTAGCGATGGGATCGAAGGTTGCTATGGATCGGTTGTAAAGAATGGAGGATCGTTCTCACTTCCTCGCTCGCTCGCTCAGCGAGTCGCCCAGTCAGTCTTATCAATAGGGCAATCGGAATGATCATAATCAGCACTTTGTTATTGTTGCTAGAAGAACGAGTTATGGTTCTAGTTAATGGTTTCCGGTATTTAACAGGCAGCCGTCTTCACGCACACAGATGCGCCTCGCAGAAAAAGTTCTTTTTAAATTTTATATTCGCTTTTATCCTCTTTGTTATTTGTCCTCTTTCAGATGTTTCCTTCTTACCTCATTTCACTTTCGCCAAGAATTGAATCCCTTCAAAGAATTACTCCACCATAGAATAAGGTTGAAGTGTTACAACTCCTAACGTGCTTTGCCACTGAATGGTTTAGAAACAAGTTCTCTAGAAATGGAGTTTCTAGCAGGGGAGGTGGTAAATCAACGTCATTACGTGAGCGTGGCACACAATGAACCGCTTACGCATACGCGGTCCATCGGGTCTGTCCTTGATCTTGCATCATTCTTTGGCGACGTCAACTGCCATAGAAGTCCAGCTTGTCTGACGAGGTAATTGGAAGCATTCCTAGAACAACAGCAATGACGTTAGTCATCAGCTACCTGTCGTCCTTGGTGGGAGGATTCTAATTGCAATACGCTTTCACCTGTCGCTAGTGCAAGAAACGTATCCAGCACAGGACACCACCGACCGGGGGATAGATACCGACAGCCAGCCACCAAAATCTGGACAACGACTGCGGGGCGTTTGGCTCGAGGGTGAATTGGGTGTTCGCTCCAGAAAATTGCGTAGAACAATTACTGCAGCACGTTCTAATGTTAGGTCGATCCTTTAGGAAGGATGTAAGGAAACGCACAGACACAGGGACATTTCATTTTATTACTTAAGCAATAAGAGGTAAAAGTATGCAAATTATGCACACAGTATGTTTGATCATTGTTTACATAAAAGCAAATTAATTTTAAAAAATAATCGAAGTAGTCTCCAATCAACCAAAGAAAATCTTAAATCCTGGCTACTGCGATGAGCATTTTGACAATCGAAATCAAATTTATGTGAAATCATTTGGATAAATCAAAGAAATTCTAATTTTTTGCCTTATTTCTTATCAAAAATATCATAAAAATAATGTCCCAGAGCAGCGCTAACCACGCCATTGCATACTGTATGAATGGAAAGGGAAAATCCCGGAAAAATATCCTTCCTGAAACCCCTCTTCCCGTGTTCCATGGAACGATATCGTCGGTCGGTTCCTGGTTGTGTCTGGCCCCCTTCCTCTGCTCTGAAAGGATATTCGTCCCGCGGTCGTCCGCAGCGCAAGGTGCTACTGCTCCTGGTCGGTGCTGCAATCTCCGGCCAAGTCCTGGGCACCGGGGAAGCTGTCTGCTCCTCTTTCACCCCTCAGTGCCAGTGTCTGTGTTGGTGCCTGTCCTGGTGGTGCATTCGCGAACAAGCAGGAAGAGGACACGAGTCCTGCTCTCGCTCTCTCTGGAGGGTGGTTCATGGCACCGGGTGCAATGCGTGTGAAGTGGCCGTGCTCGAGGGGAAAGTTGTGTAACGGGACGGGGACGAGACACCGGTCATGGAAGGTCGTGGACTCCCGGTCGCGCACACATACACACCAGAAGGTGGGTGCGGTGACAGTAGGTGAGTAGGTAAAGGAGTTCCGGTGGCGCGTGAGCGAGCGAGAAAGCGGTACAGGAAGGCATGAATTTAGGTGAGTCGGAAGATACAGTAAGTGAATCCTTTTCGTGCACATGTTCTAGATTTGACTTATTCAGAACAATCTTATTCTATGAAATTTGAAGAATTTTTCCAATGCTTTTTTTGAGGAAATCAACATCCCTCAGAATAACATCGTAGCAACTCAACTGAAGGGGTAATTTTTTGTAGTTTTCTGTTTTCTGTAACACACTGTTTAGGGAGGGTGCAGGTGCATAGGGGGGGGGGGGGGGGGGCGGGGGCGAGGAGTGATGCTCTCTCACACAACAATAGAGAACGACGAGCCCAAACAACCCCCCCCCCCCCCCTTTTTCTCCCAAAGGCCTGCTGCGGTTTATGTACTAACTCACACTGCACCCTGCACCAACCGCCAGAGTGCATCGGCCAGGAACGCGGTGCGGGTGCAGCGGGGCGAGAACGCTCCCTCTCACTCACACTCTTGCTCTCTCTCGCTCACACACTCGCCTCGATCCTCTCGCGTTCTAGAGAGAACGAAACGAGAGAGAGAGAGAGCGAAAGAGAGTGCGCTCCCGGTGGAAAAGGAAACACGGAAGAGAAGGTGGATGAAGGCAGGGCGGGGTGGTTGTCTCCCGGAATGGAAAAAGGGGGCCCGTCCCGCTCCCGCCTGTGCCACCGTTCCCCCCGTTTATCGTCGTTGTAGTGGTGCTGCTCTGAGACGACGAGCGTGTGCGCGAGTTCGAGCCAACCATCGAAGCAACCGCCGGAGCAGCATCGAGTCCAGGCCCAACGAAAGCGAAATTTAGTGAAGAAAAATCCTTCGAAAGGCTAGGACGGCCACTCCCGTAGCTCGTCGTCGACGTCGTCGTGTTGGCTGCCGCCGGTCGCTCGTGCTCGTCGCCGTGTTGTGTGTTTTCCGTGGGCCCATCGTGTGAGGCTCGGTTTTTTTTTAGCTTCGATCATCCATCCTCGGTTCGATGGTTGCTTTGATTTCCTGATTGAAAACCCCAAAAAGGTGCGTTCTACTGGGCGAGTGTTTGTTTGACCTCCGGACCGACCCCCTGATGGGTGACACAACCACCCTGCGGCCGGCGCTGCTGCCGGTGAAATCGAAAACAAAACGGTGTTAGAGCCGGGTGTGTACGGCACCAGCACGCATCGAACATCGGATTATGCGGCGCTAGCCATCGAAACGTGAAGAAGAAGACGGTGCTGCGTCAAACGCAAATCAAAGCAAACCGCGCCGGGAACCAGCGGGAACCGGCTGGCTGGCTGGCTGGCCGGCTGGCGGACACCCCCCTCGCCAAGTGGTCTGCCATTTTTTTTTGTATTGTTTTGCCATTCTGTTTTGTAGTTTCGTTCTTTCGGTGGCCTGCGATGGGGATTCACAACGCGCCGCTGCTGATGCTGGTCGTCGTCTTGGTCGCTGTCGTTGTCGTTGTGTTGTTTATGTGAGTGTGTGTCGCCTCCCGTTGTGTTGTGTCGGTCGGTGGCCTTGAGTTTGCTCTGGCAGGGCCTTGACCCGGTGCTGAAGTGAACATGAACCCTCTTCTCACACGCCCTCCTACCTCCCTTTCGGGTGGAGCGTGCGCTCGAGAGCGTGAGAGGGAAGGAAAACTAGTGACCGAAGCCGGCTGTGGAAGCGAGACCGTTGCATCATCATCGCAGCAGCAGGCGAGGAATAAAGGAAAGCCCCAAAGGAACCGAGTCCAATAATCAGAGACTACTCGATTGGCTCGTTATGAGCTGTGCACCGCGCTAGATCCCGTTTGAAAGTGTGATCCGCGATAATCAGATCACGCGTAGCGCATCGTGTGCGCCGGCCAGTTGAATATTATGATCCACTGCTCCTCCTTCAATCAAAAGTAATAAACTCTCATATTCAAGGTGAAATGGTGACCATGAAAATCGTTTCCCGTGTCTTTTTATAGACCGCTAGCGAGAAGGAGCGAGAAAGAGAGAGCGACAGAGTACAAGTCTGGCCGAGTACGGGTGCGAGCGAGCACTCGATGCCGACTCACGGCGTGAGATAGCTCGTCTCACCGGGCGGCTAGAACCTCACGCCGTTTTGGAGATGAGACCGGGGGGGCCGCAGAAGCAGAACTTTCGTGTTTGTGTCGGTCAGCGTCGGTTGTGTTGTAATTCGATTTTTCGATACCCGGGGTGGACGGGGAGGATCATTTGAATATGAGAAAGTTGGTCTCTGTGCCTCTTAGAATGTGTGTTTAGTGTTCTGAGTGGGAAAGGGAAGAACTGTTCTCGTTACCTCTTTTGCTCGTCGCTCAAACTGGATCAGATGATTTTGGGGCAATTTGAACACAACCGAACAACAAAACAAAGATCCTGTGGTTGTCTTTGGGACCCCAAAACATGCCAGTTGACGCTGGACGTGATGGAGTCTATCACCTGCAAAGAAGAAGAGTGTGAAAAGTAAAAGTTCTGACAGAGCTGAGCGCGGACAGCAACAGCAGCAGCAGCAGCAGCGTGACGGAATTCAAATCTAGTAGGCCAGTCCAACGCTCGGGACCGTGACGGGCAGCATAAATGGTTTCTGAAAGCCAGAGTAAGAGAGAGTGTGCCTTCCGCCTTCTCGCTTCCACCATTTCACGGGATCACGGCGCAGTTCTTTCTCCTTGCATCGTCTCCCCCGTACCGTCCGGTGGCGCGTGACGCGTGTGTAACCAACCACCACCCACTCCTCCTTTCACCATGCGTGTGGTCGTCGTCGTCGTCGTCGTCGCTGTCGTCGTTCCTGGCCTTCAAAATTGTGTGGACGAGCGAGCGCGCACTCACCAAACACGGAAACAGCGTGCGTTCGCGGTGAGTGACCGTTTGCGTGTTTTTATCTTTTTTTCAAAAAACGAACCAACTCTCCTGTGTGTATGTGTTGCGTGGTGTGGTGGTATTGGTGACGGCAGCGGCAGTGGCGAGTTTGCCGAAAATGTTGACCTTGAACTCGGTCGCGTTTCGAGCGATGGTGGGTTGAGACGACCCGGGGGGGGGGGGGGGGGGGGCGCGGGATGGTCCTCAAACCGCGTCGCGTTCGTTCGTTTGTTCGGTCGGTCGTTCGCGCAGCGACAGTAGTCAGAACTGGCGAGAATTGGCGAGCGTGTAATTCGATTTATGGAGTAGGCGATGCGGCAACCGATCCACCGCCGCTGTTGCCGGGGGATGCTGATCTGAAGTGCATTGTTTGTGATTTGGTCACACCTTGGTTTTTTGGTTAATTGAAATTGTAAGAAAGTAGCAGATGAGAGAGAGAGAGAAGAGTATTGACGACATTTTCCACACATAACGTAGTGCGTCTTCTTCACCAGCAATGCTTCGTCGTTCCAAGACTCGTTCTCTGGCGGGCCAGCAACAGAGCAACAACAATGACAACAATGTTTGCAGCAGCAGCAGCAGCAACACCTGACACATTGCCCTCGAGAAGTGTACTAGAAGTGGTGTGGCTGTGGTAGTGGATCTCTCGACCTCCTACCTCCTCCCCGGGCCCGGAGTTGTGTCGTGTGTATCGATTGCTGTGTATTCCTGTTTTGTGCCAGAGCGTGCGCTCCTCTGTGTAAGTGAACTCGTGAAAATGTGTCACTAGACCTTGAGCTTGAGCTCCCGCGTCCAACAGCAGTAGTCTATGAACGTGTCTGTGTACGTGCATGTGTATGTGTGTAAAGGCCAATCATCCTTGGGAAGGTCCTCTGGGCAATCCTGTGGGCGCCGTTTTCTGCCAACAATCCGCCAACAAACAACTGCTCGCCACCGGGGTCGCGATGTCACTGGGAATGTTGAGTTGAGCTCAACACACCCGTGAGCTAGCTACGCGGGGAAGATAGAACAATAGAATCAACAGCAGTGTTGTTTCCAAGAAATTTCGGAAAATGGATTCCCAATCGAAGTGACATCAAGGTCGACGACGTCGGCGTGTTCCTGTTCCGCATCGCAAAGAAGCAGACCGAGAGCGCTTAGAGGAAGTGCGTCACCACCAGTGAGTGCGTGATGTGTGCTAGTGTCCGCGTTTATGTGAGCTGAGTGGCCTCTTCCAACGATTTGCCTTTTAGTCGTCGCCTGCTGATTACACTCCTCCTGTTTACTCGCCCCAGCCCCCAACCCCTGGTGTTAGTGCCTGATTTACATGATTTGGGAGCCAGCCTCCCGGAGTGACGGTGATCAAAGTGAGCCTGGCGAGCAAAGTGTGATCGAAACGAAACGAATTAACGTAACCGGCAGCTGTTCGCCCTGTGTTCCCTGGCTCCCCGTTTGAACGAGTGTTTTCACGAAAAGGACACAAAGGTCCACCGAAAGTTTGAGTTCACGGTCAAGGTCGTTTGCAGGAGAGCTTTTACTCAGCCAAAGGATTGTGGTTCCGGTTGATCGTGATATGCAGTGCATCCCGGTTGTCGCAGAGCGACGTGGTGGTAGTGAGAGTATTCGCCGCCGTGTGGTGGTAAAGTGTGAGGAGGAACCGGAACCAAAGGAACCGCAGCTCCCGGAACCGGATCCGGAAAACACGGATCGTGCTGACGGATCACCACCCCGGGAACTGGCGGCGAGTGGCAATCAGTGTATCGTTTATTCGCGAGAAGAAGGTACGGAACGGTTGAACGGTGAGGTGGAATCAGTGGACAAGGAAGAATTGAAGGGGATAACCGAACCAAAACCGGCGCCAACTTTACTGCGCCAAACACCTTCGATGATGCATCCGAAGAAGACACTCAAGTTGGCCATCTCGATGCCGCTGGTTGCGGCATCCGTGACGGCTGTCGCTGCGGCTGGTGGTCGCCCGGGACCTCCAGCGTCATCACAACCATCACTAGCACCACCTCCGCCCCCATTGGCCGCTTTACGGCTCGATGAGAATGATGTTGAGTCGACGGATCGATCAGAGCAACCATCGGTACAGCTTCAAACCTCCAAAAACCAAGAACCTTCCCAAGGACAAGCTGCACCGGTTGTCGTACGATCGGTGATCCGGGATGGCCGGATGGTGTACCAACAGTCGGCGCAGGTGATGACGACCGCTCCGGCCACGGCCAGTGACCATCTTCCTGCCAGTGAAGATGAGGATGCAGCAGTTGCAGGAGCAGAAGAAGAAGAAGACGAACAGGAGCGCAAAAGTCACAACGGAGTAGGCGATGCAATCGAGCGCGAATGCAGTAATGGTCGTGTGATCGTCGTGGCAACTAATGGCGCGGGAGTGGTAATGCATTCCGCAGCAGCATCTGCTCCTGTTCCTCCACCTCCCAATCGCTCGACCACCGTCTCCAGTAGTAAAGGACATCAGCAGCAGCAGCAGCATCACCAACAGACATCCATGCAACCACCACCACCTCCACCGCCACTGAAACTGTCAAAAGGAGGCTCGGTGGGTGCCGGTGGTCACGAGGAACCGTCTAGTTCGATGCCCGATTTAGGTGAGTCCTGCGCTTATCATAGCACATCATTATTTTTTTAATCTGTCTAACATGCGCCTCCATCATAATTTCGGGGTTGAATAATTCGGTCTCTCGATCACGTCCAATCTTTTCCATCCACCTTATATGATCGTCTACCACCGAGATGATGATTAGATCTTGATTAAATATTCAAAAACCCAGCACGAGTGTGTTTGTGTCGGAACACAGTCACCTGAAACGTGTCGTCGACCGTGAAGGTGAAGACGATGAGACGATGTCGTCATCCCGCTGATCCCCGGAAGCGTGCAGTGCCGCATCGCTAACGAGTATATTTTGCCAAATTTTGCGCTCACGAGCAGCAAAAACCGGCAGTCTGTCAGTTGACTTGTGGTCATCTAGAATTCGGAGCCGTTTTGAAGGACACATGCACATCCACGGCTGCTTCGATGGACGGGACTTCTTTGGTCATCGTTTTTGGCAACGTTTTTTTTGAGAATACCTGCGCCGCCTGCGATGTGATGTGGGATGCGCATCGACGACGGCCAGCTGCGTGGCGATTGAGAAATTGTAATCGTGGAGCGATGGGAGTGGATGGATGGATGGAATGGACTATATTCGGAGAGGTGTTTGGCGCTTCATCGCGGATGTGTATTCTGCGATTTGCTATTTAAGGAAATGTCACTTGAGGCGCATTTATTGGAAAATCGTAAAATCTAAGCGTATCTTGAGAGGTGGAAGTGGGTCAGTATGTCTATAAATTCGTTAATTTTTGATTTATTTGTTGTTGTTTAATGTTTTGTTGTTCATTTACAAATTGGAAAGCAGAATGCTATATAGATCATATTTTTGATGCATTTTCTTCTTGCCAACAGGGTGGTTTGTGGTAGAAAACCAGTGCTGTTGACATCGCAAACAATAAACATCTAAACTCAAAAGCGTTCCTTTGTGAAAACAATCTTAAAACTGAAAAAAATCGCAAATTGAGAAAATGTGATGGCCATATGTTTTACCATTCAAAATTGGTTAATTCAAGTGTGAAAAGTACTTTAAAATATTAGCCTTTAATTGGTTATGCTTGCAACTCATCATACAAATGATTATTGGAACCAAAAAGCCCGAATGAATCATTTTGTAAACTATTGGCAACTAATTAAACTTGGATCCTACTCAACTCAAGCTCTCACTTCCCTAAAAAGCGTTACGATTACGCAGCACCTATTCCAAGGAAACTACTCGGAGATGAAGTTTTATTGGAACGTCCCACTAGGATCCCCAGTAGGACGGAACACGAGTAAACTCTTTCCGTCGCATGTTTAACCATCAACCTTTGACATCAGGTCAACATTTGACACTTGACGCGTGACCTCGGGTGATTGCCAAGGTGACAATAGTTGGGCTGCGTCGCCAATGACCCCTTCGGCGAGCACTGGCCACTCCGTTAATGTTGTTGATCCGCTTGGCACATTTGTTTATGGCGTACGGTGAGGTGCGAGGAGAACCGTTGCTCGAGTTCGTGACCAACGAACGAAGCAGCACCAGAAGCGCCAGCGTGAAATGGTTTGTAAGTAGGATTGCAGGACAGGTTTGGAAGGATAGAACTGCGCATAGTCCAGCCGGTCACCGATGCCGGTCGGTGTCGTCGGGTGTTTTTGAACTTACACGCGATCGGGGGTCAACCCGCGGTCTCCAAAATAATAATATTTGGCTTTGCAGCCCTAGGGCCTTCAGCCAGCTCACACTCCAGAAGGGGGGCTCTCTTTCTCTCTGCACGTGATGCCTCGCCCTGTTTGTTTGACCTTTAGGCGAGTGTGCGAGGTGGTGCAACAAACAGAACACTCTGCCTTTTCGGTTGTTTTACCGTTTTTGGCGAACGCTAATCCCAACACACCCCAGCACCTTCCACGGAGAGTACACCGTGGATTATCAGATCGACATTTCTGGTCGGTGTCCTTGTGTGCCTTGGGCTGCTCCTTCCCGGCATGCGGCTTGACCTTCCGACTCGAACCCGAGCCCAACCCGTTGGGTTCGTGCTGCTGGTAATCTGGCCGGAATGCTCCGTTTGGGTTCACCTTCACCCGTAACCAAGGCCAATGCCGTCCGCATCGTCGGGTGTTTGCCGTTTTGTCCGCAGCAGGCGACCCATCGCCGTGGTTCGTGTTCGATGATTTATGCATTCGCCCGAGCCCGAGCTGGGTTGGGTGGCCAGCTTTTCGGCTTTTCACGGTGGAAATGCTCCAACAAGTGCGCTCACCATTTTCCGCCATTCGTGAGTTCCAAATCGATCGTGGTGAGAAAGAGAGGTAAGAGCGAGAGAGAGAGAGACGGCGATATGTTTTTCGAGCTGACGAACTCGATCGAGTTGACTCATTCGAGTTCAACTAGCGTCCTCTAGGATTTTCACTTGTAATCATTTCCTGCAATTTCCGCGAGGGGGACATTAAACCGTTTCTACACTGCACCAAAATTTTCGCTGCCAAAATTACAATAAAACAACGTGTTTATAGTTTATAATACTAATTTAAGACTAAAATATAGCTCCATAATTCAATATCTTTTAGTTATAAACGCCAAACGTTCCAAACTCAATCGTTTGCGTAGCCATTTCCATTGAAATGGTCCGCGAGGGTAAAATTAGTGACTTTTCATTTTTTACGATTTTTTGTGCCGTAACCATTCAACTTTCATGTTTTAAGTAAATGGCATACTAATCTACAGCTTTTGAAGAATATTTGGTATTTTTTTGAGCAACATTCATTGAAAAATTAATCCGTGGCATCAAATTTTCTTAGGCGTGTCGTCGAAAAGTTACTTTTTACGGTGTCCATCGTAGCGACATGATGGGTCATCTGAACTATACAAATCGATATTCGTTAGAAAGACTACAAGTTTATCTAGGTAGCTTCGGAGAGTTTTTGTTGATATTCCTATTTTTCGATTTTTGGCAGATTTTTGAAGTTGAAAAAGTGATGCTTTTTGTCATTTTGCCTAAAAACTCGATTTCCAAAGATTTCTTAAAAAAAAAGTATCAACAATTTTCATCAAACCTCGACCAATTGATAAAATTGAAGCAAGATGATGACTCCACAAAAACTGGGAGAACTTGGCTGAGATGTTTTGATGCATCCTCCATATAGCCCAGACCTTGCACCATCGGATTATCACTTGTTTCGTTCTATGCAAAACTCGCTTAGTGGAGTACGACTGGTTTGTGTGAGTGAGTTGCTTTTGAGTAGCATTTATAATATTTCCCTGAACTATCGAATTTTCCTAGTGAAGTTGTTGCTTAAGCTATTCGACTGCTTAAAACATATTTTATTATATGATTTCCTCACACAAACGAATAAGACACTGACGCAAGAATGCTACTAGAGAGCAACCAAACAAGACTCTAGACTCTAGATGGTCGAGACCGATCGAATTCGAATGCGTCAGAGCACGTCTCGCAGTGGTTGATCTTCAAACGTCCTGTTGTGGTGCGTTGCCTTTGGGGCGAGCAAAAAGTTCGATGAACCGGCAATCGACAGAGAGCACAAAAGCGAAGACAGAGAGATAGAGAGAAATTCCAACAGCTCATCCAACGCAACCGATCATCCCCATCTTGGGGCGAGCTTTCGGAAGTTTCCTTCTTTGCTCCTTCTTTCGCAAGGAGCACACAGGCACCGCTGCCACTGCCTCCATATCTTCAATCTCGGTTTCCACCCCTTTCTCCTCACACGCTGCATGGGGACGCCAGTGGAAGTGCCAGTGGGCCAGTGGGAATAGCAAAGCGCCTGAGCCCCACCGTGGTGGTGTGGTGATCCGCACGACAGTTCACTTCACGCTGCCAGTCGTTGACCGGATGAGTGTTTGAACTATTAACTTTATAGCAATGGCGGTGCAGGGGGTTTCGTTGATCATTTCCTCCCACCAACACTGCCTGCGATCTTCACGAAAAGCGGCGGGAAATGGATGGTTTTTTTGAGGGGGAAATATTGCTCCACACGTGAAAGAGCAGCTTTTAAGGCGAGAGGTGGATGGGGTTTAGTTGAAGGGAAATGTGTTTCTGGGCTGAGCTGGGCAACGAACTTTTCGAATTCCACAGCCTCACTATCTCTCCCTCTCTTCCTCTCTCTCTCTTTCTGTCTCTCTGTCTCTCTGGCAGATCGAGAGAGGGATCGCGATCGAGGAGACCAACGACCCAGAGCCAGCTTTGGGGAAAGTAAAAACCGAAACCAAAGCGTCGCGATACCAACCAACCAACCAACCATTCCGATGCACTTTGCGCCGTGGTGTGGTGGTGGGTGGCGAAAGGAATTCAATGGCCGCAGCGCACATCCACCGGAGGGAAGCCCTTTCGCTGGGCTGGCATGGAAAGTGCACCGCATGGTTTCAACCGCCAATCGTCCACCTTCGTGCATCGGTGGGCGAAGCATGAAAATTGAAACAAAGTAAATAGGCCAAGCGCACCCAAGCCCAGTGCCAGTCCGGATTGGCGTGACTTCGAGCATGGGCTGCAGTTGCCCTTCCCAAACCCCGGCTCGGCACACCCGCGATTACTGCCGAGTGAAAGTGATACACTTTTAAGGAGGAATAAATCGTCCGTTTAATTGACATAATTTTTGCAGCAGACCCGTGCCGGCGACATGGTTTTACATTTTCCATGGTCCATTTATGGGGAATGACGGTGCTGCGAGAGAGGTTTTAGTCCGCTGTAAGTCGGATCGGTACCGTGTTGCTCTCAACTGTAAGTTGTTTCCAACTGGCATCGTGGTTAATGGTTTTAGAAACACATTACCTATCGCTAAAAGAATATAATAGAGTTAGCAAGTGAAGAACAATTTAAGAAATAATTGTAATATAATGAATAACGTTTGGAAACACTTTGAAAACAAAAATATTCAGTATAATACTTTGCAAAAATTCCTTTCCATGCGGAAAAGCGGACAATAAGAGTGGCTAACAACAAAAAGCAGAACGAGATAAACGAAGGAAAAAAACCGCGTTAGCTATAAAACCTTAACTTTGCTCTTCGAAAGCAACGAAAACAGCAACACGTTAAAGCAATAAAAACGTAAACAGAAGAGAAGAGAGAACAGAACCACAGCGGATAATAAAACACGCGTCCGTAGAATCACGATCTACGCTGGAGCAACATAAACGCGGCAGCTGCAGTCCGCACTCGCATGCTCATGCACCGCGTGCAGACAAGATGCAAGATGAGTCAACGAACCGGGAGCGAACGAGCGGTCATCGTCGCGATCTTCACCGCAACACGCGAGAGAGTTCATGAACAACCAATGATGCTGATGCATCAGCGGCCAACGGTGTTCGACGCGGCGGTGCCGGCTATAAACTGCATCCCTACATCATCTCCGTGCCCCGAACGATGTCTGGTTGCATTCTCCTTTTATTGCTTTCCTTCGTTATCGCTTTTAGAATTGGAGATGTTGGATGGGTTTACGACCGATCCGATCGTTCCGCACGATCGTTAAAGGGAAGTGGTTCAAGCGGAGGGGGGCCGGGTGGAGATTGGATTTGGTTTGCGGTTGTTTTTTTGCATTCACGTTCCAGCTGCAAATGGGGAGCAGCCGTGATCGCGATCGTAGTGATGTCTTGTTGGTTCGTGACTTTGGTATTATTGAGCCTCAAGTCTAGACCTCCAATGATCATCATGCTCAAGCCGGATGGTGATGATCCTTCATGCCATACTGACGGTGTGCTAGTGGTTTTGGTCGTGGAATAGATTCCAAACCCGTGGGACAAGAACACCACGTCTTCACCACGTCTTCACCACGTCACCACGGTGAGCGACAGTCGAGAACGAGTTCCAGATTAAAATCTCGCCCCAAATGTCGTCCATCGTAGGCGATCGTTGATTAGCATCTTGAAGCCTCGAAGCTCCCCAATTCAAGTTCTACCCCAATAAGCTCCCATTCAAACCACCTCTCGCGATCGCACGGGACCTTATATGGGCCACGGCAGCGCGTAGCAGAACCGCTCTTCAGGCTCTTCAGTATCAACTCAGAATCGTGCGTTCTTTCTGCGATCAAGAAACCGTGCACCGTCCGAACTGGTTTTTTTTTGCGGGAACCTTTTTGGTGTGTGTGGTGGAGTTCGAATTGGAAGTTCTTGTTCTTGGCTAGCAGCTGGCAGCAGCTGCTGCTGTTGGTGGTGGGCTGGTCAAGAACACGTTTCACAATTTTTGGCATTCGGACGCTGTACGAAGTTCTTCGAGTTTTGGAGAGCGTGAGCTAATGATGATCGGACTGACGCAATGGTATTTCGGAACCGAAACCGAATTCTGCTGCTTTCTGGTTATCGCTAAAGGTGTGGCAAGTCACGAAACGAGCACAGCGTAGGACTCCAGGTGTCCGAATTTAATGGTTTTTCGATGCAAAAGTTTCCTAATTTTTCTGTTTTGTTTTCAATGTTTGAGTTGAAAAACTGGATGCATCGTGTTGAGGATAATATTGCGAATCCGAAAACCGCTTCCTGGTAATCTTTATTATCCATACGGACAACTTTATCAGCGAAAAAACGTTTCGCAATCGGAAAAGGCGCCAGCACCGGCCAGCATTAGACGCTCGCTCTCCTAAAATGGCATCTCAATCGCGATCATTGATCCGTTTTTTCCCCGTTTACTCTTGCTCCTTTGGCTGAAGATCGTGAATTCATCCATCAATCAGCTACCGGATACCTCGTTTTTGGTACGGCCCCCCCCTCTCTAAAAGCTCATGGATCGGTTGCTTTTTTTGTTATTTATGCGATTAGTTGTATCTCATTTCGCAGAGTTTATGATTGCACAGCCCGGCACCACCGGCGCCCAAAACGAAAAACAGTCAAAAAAGATGAAAACTTTCCCCTCTTTCCGAACACGCCTGACACGCCGGAGCGTGTCTGTGTCAGCTGGAAAAATGCATTTTTTATGTCTCAGTTCAGCGTTTCACCCTCCTCGAGGCGGGCGCGCGACAGCATAAGCGTTCACTTTCAACCGAGAGAGGCGAAGCGAAAGTGTTTCTGCCGCCGGAGGGGCCTGCCTTTCTTCGGGCGCTCTGCTTTCGCACTTTCTTCTGATCGTCGTTGCCGGCATCGTCGTCGCAGCCGTCACAGCCGTCGCCGTCGGTGACTTTCGCGAGAGAAGAGGCCATGACCGCGCACACCATCCAGCGACTTCTTTCACTGCACTGCACAAGGGGGAGGGCGAGATCTTTAAAGCATATCTTTTAATGTTGTGCCACTGGTTTGGTGTGGCTTTAAATTTCTTTTCCTTCCCTTCCCTGGGCCCTCCTTCGGCGTACGGGCGATCACCCCTCTGGTGTGGTGAGGTCAATCCATTGGTGGTTGTCGGTTCGAAAGTGCACTTTTCGGTCGGCCGGTCGGTCGGTTGGCCGGGGTGCGCGCCTTAGTTTTCTCAACCGATTCCTCCGGGCGGTCAACTTTCTTGGCCAGGGATTTGACCCCTCCCGGGTTCGGCACCGGCCAGCAATGCACCGGCTGGCCGCGGAGCTGAGCGAAATCGAAAGCTGGCCACTGTCTATTAAGATGCGATGCGATTAGGTGTTTTTTTTTTTTTTGTGTGTGGAAGGTGGAAGTGGACGCTAAATCAATAAAATGCAGGTTTTATGGTTTATTTATGTTTTGAATGGAAAACAACGATTACATGATAGGTGGCAGTCTTGTGACTGATGGTGGCTCGTCAGGGCAGAGCACTGGGGCTTTTGCGATGTGAAAAGTAAACTAGTCAGTAGCCAGCAATCGCTAGCTATTAATTCCATTTGGTTTGGATCTATATCAAAATGATTTTGGTGATAGTTTATTGAATTATTTATGGAGCTGCTTGTTGAATAGATTTTGATAAGCTTCTTTTAAAACGTTTTTAATCAGGTAAAATTTACTAAAAAATTAAACAAAAAAGGAAAGTAAAGATAAGCCCCGCTAGAGCTTAGTCTCCTGAATGAACGTTTTGATCATTAAAAAGCGACTTTATCATCCTTATTATTTATAATTGATGATGTATTATCTCTAGTCACACATTTAAACATTTTCGTTTGGTAAATATGTCACGAACATTCAACAAAAACGTTACAATTAAGATGTTTAATTGTTAAGAGAAATTTACGCGCTCCAAATCCATTTGTTACAACAGTTACGATGAGCGATCTTTCAACTCTTTAAAAAATGATGACTGTCAAATTCAATTCAATAATTCAATGTCGAATGCAGACTAACTCATGTTAAACTTTGAACCATGAAGCTTCGGAATCGTGTTGCTCTCATTTCGACCTAGAAAAGGCACAATCAGCTGCTGCTGCTGCTGCAGGCAGTCCTTACATCAGATTCGCGCATCCGCGAGCAAATGAATGCCTTGCATTTGCACTTTTACTCTCCCACCCGTTCTGCCAGCTGATAAGACTTCGTGCGACATTGCTCTCCCTGGTGATTGCAACGAGCCTTTTTTGGAGGAGGGCTCAAAACGCATCGCTATCAGCACTCAGGTTACACAATTTACTGCTAAAAAAAAAATAGCGCCCAGATAAAAATAGAAGAAACAGAGCGACGAGATTTTGATCAAACAATTGTGATGCGGGTGGCGCTGCAAGAAAAACGCTGTTGGATGAAAAATAATAATAAGAAACTCGCCCTGTTGTGCATCATCTGCGTCGCGTTGACAAGCAAACACACCCAGTGACCGAGTCTCCACTGCCACGCCACGGTGTTGTACTCCAATGCAGTTGCTGGCGAGCAGAAAGCGAGAGGGAGCGATAGTCTTATCACAGCCGCACTGAACAGAAGGAAGAGGAGGGGCAGGAGAAGGAGTACATCAACATCTCGAACGAACGATGCGTGCGCATGTGGTGTGTCTGCTACTACGGAGAAGGTGAAGGAGGATGAGAGGCGAGTGCCCGGTGGTGGTGCGGCGCTTAGTCCTTGAGAAAGTTCAGCACTTTATCTCGGTCGTTGACACGACGGTTATCAGCGACCGTCCGTCCTTCCCGTCCTGCTGGACCGTTCCATCTGCTCCCCTCCCCTGGGGGGGGGCCATCGACAGCTTATCAGCACAGTCTCCACACACAATCACCACCACCACTAGCACCACCAGCACCACGACTACCGCTCACATGCCGCTAATGTGGCGTACATGCCAAGGCCGTTACCAAAATCATTCCCTCCCTCGCCATTGCCAGATGTGTCCGTGTGCTCGCACCGATGCCCTTGAAATGGTACATTGCGTCGCATGTTTTTTTCATCCTCCTCACCCCCCTCCCACCACCATCGAACAGCTTTGCGTGATCGCGATAGCAAACGGTGCTAATGAGTACGGCAAACCATTCATCGTCATCGCACATCGTCACCGTCGCCAGCAGCGTTCTAGTTGCCACTCGATACAACTCGATTAGACGCCACGCTGGGGCTTGGGGGTGGGTGTAGGGGGTAGACCTTGACGTACAGGCGTTGCTCTTTAGCTCTGTGCACTCGAGTCCTTGGCGAGGACGGTTTATGAACCGTTCACAGGAGGAGGACTCTTTCAGGAGCTGCTGAAGGAATGGCATTGAGGGAAGCACGCTAGTTGATTGACACGCATTACTCACTTTGTTATCCTCTTTATTGATTACTTGTAAACATTCTAATGTATTGTTTATTCTACTCTAGAGCATGTTTTACACATTTCTCGTTTTATATTGCTCAACTACTGTTTGGCAATGGCTTTACTTATTTATTTCGTCCATTTTATACCTTTTTTCTACACTGTTTCATATTTTAACGGTAAAAAGTTAATTCATTCGATGCTTATAATTGCTTGTGAAAATTTCGGAAGGACAATGGAAGCTAATATCACTTATAATGTTTGCATTTGCCATAGGTTTTCCCCCCTGCAAAAATCCCACATGACACATCGTTAGCTGTACACCAACTGTTACCGCGCTACCTACGTAAATATGCGATGATGAAATCGTCCTTGACTCGGCCCGGGGCGGAAGACTCACGGGATCGGGTCGGTCGGTCGGTCGGTCGGTCGGACATAAAGGCGTAATACCCTCCACTGCCTTCACCGCACCTCGCCGATCTTTGTGCTCTCTCTCTCTCTCTCGAGTGGGGCACAAAAATTCGCACAAATATCTAAATTTAATCCTCCCTGAGCGAGCTAGCGCGGCGGGAGCAGTTGCTGTTCAAGGTCAAGTCCCTGCCTCCCACACCCGTTCCTCCTAGTTTGAGATGAGTGCTGGTCCTGCTCCTGCTGCTGCTCAAATTGTATATTTACACAGCCTTTTTTTTTTGCCTGGCCCGTTCGCTGTTGAGCGATTGCAGCGCGAAAAATGTGTGGCACTGGAGCACACCGAACCAGC
This sequence comes from Anopheles aquasalis, assembly GCF_943734665.1. Lineage (NCBI taxonomy): Eukaryota > Metazoa > Arthropoda > Insecta > Diptera > Culicidae > Anopheles > Anopheles aquasalis. The sequence continues at coordinate 5,658,754 of NC_064878.1, read as the reverse complement.
GCGCCCGCCCGCCGGGGGTTGCGGGTGTGAGAGACAGACAGACAAGCAGGCAGCAGCAGCATCATCATCATCACCAGCATCGAACCACACGCTCACTCACTCAACTCAACTCAATACCCCGCCTGATGCTGATGCTATGCGATTGCGCGTGCCCATCATGAAATCATGGTCGATGTTGCGTGCGACGCGCTCTCTTCCGGGATCCCTGTCTCTCTCTCTCTGTCGCTCCTTGGCAGCTTGATCTATTTGGCCCCGTCTAATCATAACGAGCGTGTTCTACGTTCAAGGCCATCAAGGCCCCCGGGATGACGGAAGTTGCTGTTGCTGTTGTGACAAATACCGCGATATGGAACAAAGTCATCGTTCGCCAGTTCAAACAGTTCAGTTCTGCTGGTTTATGCTCACGAGAGCGCGAGAGGTGTGAACACGTTTGTGTCTCATTTCGCATAACGAACGACCCTTGGTTTCTGCTCACTATCCCCTGGCCTGCGATTCCATCCGCATCGACTGTTGTCGGTCGAATCGCACCGGTGAAGGTTGCCTGGATAAGATAAGAGATTCCACAAATGGGTTCGAAGGCAACGTTTTTTTTGGGGAGGGGGTATTTGTGGGTGGTTAACCCACTACCGGTCACCTTCCGCCGTCCCCTTCTTCTAGCACACTATGCTAACAGCGCGAGCAAACATACGTTGAGTCTCTATCGATTGAATAATAATTGCGTGCGCACTCAACGCACACAAGCACACTACCACGCACCACGAATACTCCGCGTTGGAATCCTGTGATCTGAGAGCAGCTCCACCAGCAGCAGCAGCTCTGTGGCGAAGACGCAATGGAGCGGCAGTCTGCTTGCGAGGGGCAGGAAGTTGGACCGGGGACAATGGCCAGCAAAAGCCATGAGTCAAGACAACCATCACAACCAGCACGAAGGCAGCCCCCGGAGCGGTCGAGTCGACTGCTTGGAAAGATCAATAAACGCGCGGAAGGTCACACCGCGATGGCTTTATGCGAAGCGCGTCTTTGGTCCCACCTCACCGCGGTTCGCTTCTTGTGGCTCTACGATCTAGCGCTTATTTCTAAGCAAAGTTCGAGGTCTGGGTCTGGTCTATGATGGCCCCTCGTGGCCTGGAGCGGATCAACAGGAGCGCTAATCGGTTTGGGGCGCACGAGAGCGGGAATGATCGCTAAAAATGAAATTAATATTTAAATGAACTCACTCACCACCAACCCAGTCGCCGGGCCACGCGGGCCACATTCTGCGAGGCGTTCTGCGTGGAATGATGATGCCCCGTACTCGAGCCAAAGAACAATCAATGTTCTTTATGCTGTTCGTGTCGCGTCTGTTCGCAAAGTCTTGGCGTCGTCACCGTTGTTGTTGTTGCGGTGCGGTCTGCGAATAAGTTCTACGTCGTTCCCACATGCGTCGCGGTTCACCGCCACTTGATTGATTGATAGCAGAGGGAAGGGCGACAACGTGGCTCAGGTTTCTAAAACAACTCCCACTCGGGGTCTTGGAGGGAATTCCTAACAGCAAAGGCGATTCATTCGGTGTGGTTTTGTCATTTGCTGTGGATTATTATTCTCTTTTCGTTGTTTCTTTTATAAGTTCTTCAATTTTTCCTTATTTCATCGTGTACTTACTCTTTCTTTTCGGCTTTATGAACACTTTCTATATTGAATTCATTTCATTTTGTTTATCTGTTTATTTCATTGTGTTTCATTTCATTGTGTTTTCAATATTTTATTCCTTCTAAAATATTTTCTTCTTCCTCGATGCTGGCTTTCATAACAACACACTCACGTCATTCTGCAACTATTCATGAATGAAGCCACCTCGAATAACTCCACTATCGCTATCAAGTGCCGACATATTGCAATGCCTTGAACCTCGCTTGAATGTCATCGACATACGAGGAAGGGGAACCATCGTCATCATTAGCCTCACTCTCATGGACGCCATCTGCTCCTGCACCGGCACTGCACCGGCACTGCACTCGTCGCAGCAGATGATTGTTTCCCTTTCCAATTTGAGGAGACTGAGGCCTTTTCGCCAAACTTTTCTCAGGACACTTCGAGAGCACGCCAAGTTCAATGCGAAAAACCCATTACAAGATCATGGCCATCATGCTGTTTGTCTGTGTCTGTGGGGGGTTTGTGTGCCAAAAGTATTCTCGCCTCTCTTGCGCCACTCGCACCACTGAAACGGTGACCGCGAGAACGAGTTTTTTTTTTATTTTGCAACGAGCAGTGACTGAACTGATTCCGGACCAAGAACCGAGAACGGTGCCAGTGTATCAAGCTCTCCTTCTCCACCACCACCATGGCCGCCACCGGGTGGATCGTGTTCACAACCACCACAAACCATCATTTGTGGTGTGGTCCGTTCGAATGCGGAGTAATTACGCCCCATCATCGTCATCGCCATCGCCATCACACGAAAAAAAAGGGTTGGCAAAGCGAGAGAGGGTGGTTGCGGTGGGGTGCTTCGCTCGTTCGTTCGCTCGTTCGCTCGTTGTGCTGGAGATCAAGCACCGTCAACGGTCACGTTCATGGCCGTTCACGGCAGGCCCGGAGGAGGCCATCGTCGTACCGCGTTCCATGCGAGCGAACGAACGAACGAACGAACGAACGAACGAGTATTCACAGCAGCGGCACAGTCAAAAGGAACGGTATCCTCCAACCACAACCATCATCATCATCATCATCGTCATGATCACCACCCAGTTGGAACGGAGCCATGGCGAGCGAAGACGCAGTGAACGAGTGTCGTCCGCGGATGGCGCACAAGAAACGGAAAAAAGCGACGGAGACACCTGCGAGCACCGTGCGAGAGATGATAAGAGGAGGTGGAGGGGTCTCGCGGAGTCTCATGGTGTGGGAACATTGAACAACGACAACAAAAAGTCACTGTCATGGCCGCCGTCTCCCGCTGGCTGGCTGGCGGGCTGGCAGCAAGTAGAAGGCAACGAGTGCGACCTCGCGGCCAACGAACGCCAAACACACTCCACCAAATGTCAACGGACGTAAACGAAGGGGGTTTTCGCGGGTCCATCCGCGAGCTCGCTCGCTAGTGGTTTGTGGTGGTGGCGGCCGCGGTTTTGATTTGATTTTGAGGTTCATGGTTGAACCGGAATCGTGTGGAGTTCCTTTAAGCCGAGAGAAGAAGGAGGGAGGAGGTTCATGCTCGATTCAATGACGCCTGGTTGACCGTGCCAGAGGCCAGTAATCCTGCCAGCGCTGAAACTGAAAGCCGTTTTTCGACTTTTAGACCCTAATGATGGTGATGATGGAGCTGATGATAGCGAGTAATTTTATTGATTTACTTTGACCCAATGAGTCGTCGTCCTGATCGTGTGTGGCCGACATGCACCATTAACGTTGAGTTTTATTGATAACTGGCGTGCTGAGGTGTTTCACTGTTCCTGGTCAGCACACACGCAAGCTGGAAACTGACACTTTGTGTTTAATGTGCATTTTAAAAGCACTAAAATCGCTATTCCCGTGTGACCTATTTCCCTGCTTTGCTGTGGATCCGAGAGTGCTGAGTCTAAGGTGGAAATAGGTTTGTTGTTGTTGTCTCATCAATATGCTTACATAATTTTTATGTTCTGCCAGTTTTCACGGCTCTCCCTTCGCTTATGTAGTCGATTAGTTCCCTTTTCCCTTTTTACCATCTCCGAAAACACACATAAACACACCATAAACATGCGAATGCGAATGATCACAAAAGAAGAACGGCAGCAGCGGCGCCTCCATCAGGCCCGTGTTCTCGAATTCTTTCTGGGCCCATTCTGGTCCACTTACAGCAAAAAAAAAACACGCACACACGCATCTAGCTTTGTGGTGTCCAAAACAAAATTCGCCAACCCCCCCTTCCACCTCCCAGAAAAGCATCGTTCGAGGTTGAGCACCACCACCACGACCACCCCAAAACGGCGCTGGCGCTGCGATCTTCCTTCCGCGTGGAAACCTTCTCGCGAATTTGTAAGCGAGCGAGCCAGAGCGAGAAAGAGAGACTATGAGAGAGAGCGGTGGCAAGAGCGAGAGAGCGCACGGTCGCCCGTTTTTATATAAATTCAAGGTTAGTCGGTCATTGACTCGCGCGCGCGTGTGTGCGCGCTCGCTCTTCCTCCTCCTCGCGTCGTCGTCGCGAACGGGGACGAATGAGTGACTCGTTGCTGGTAACCCACATCTCACCGCCCGACGAGTGGGACACGCACTCACACAACGGTGCCGGGCAGAACGCGCACATAACCAAACAAACAATAAATGCGTGCGTATATTGTTCGTTCTTGATATGTTTGTTTTTAATGCCGATCTTTCCGCCATGCTTTTGCGACCGAGATGTTGTCGTCTTCGTGGTCGTCTTTGGTGCCATTTGTGTAGCTCTTTCAATTTTCCTTTTGAGTCATTTATTTTGGTTGCGTGTGGCGCGCGCTGTTGTTGCTGTTGTGTGCTTTCATTTCGCGAACGAGGCGCTGCAGTAGCAGAGGGAGGTCAGTAGTGCAAACGAGGAAGCGACTGAAATTCTGTCACCCGTTTCACAAACACAAATGCACCCGGAGACTGCAGGCTGATGAGGAGACGGCGTTCTCGGTGCACACTAGGATCCGCTGCTTCAATTCTGAAAAAAAGTATGTGAAACGCCAAGAACAGCAGCAGCAGCAGCAGCAGGAGGCCTTGACATTTTGCTTCGCCTAGAATCATTCGAAGGAAACACACACATAGGGAAAGGAAAGTAAGGAAAATCAAACAAACCACATTTCCTTTTGGCCCCGAGAACCCATTCGACCCGCATACGAATCGTGTATTTACGAAACCCTCTCTTACCACCACCCCCTGGACTTGGTTGGTGGGTGGGAGCGTGCATATAATCAAAAGGAGGAGCGCTCAAAAGGAAACCAAGGTCATAGCCCTCGCTAGCGCGCGAGCATGCGAGGAGTGAGCGCCTGCTGCTTTCTCGCTTTCTCCCGCTCTCACTCTCACTACTTCAGTTTAGTGAGTGAGATTTCCACACCCCCTCCCATGCACCGTCGCTTTTCTTTGGGTTCGCTTTTCCTTCTTCTTTTCATTTTCGTTCGCCATGGAAAGCGATGGAAGGAGTTCTCCTGTCTCTCTCTCTCTCTCTACCGTTTCTCGGGGCGAGGTGCCGGGTTTGAGTTCCAATTTTCCGTTTCCAGGGGGAAAAATTAAGCAACCCTCGTGGGTGCGGGTGCGGTGGGTGGTGGCGCACGTTGCGGGTGCGGAGACCTTTTAATAGTTTCTTCGGGGAGGCAAGTGAGTGAGTGAGTCAGACACGGAAAGGGAACAGGGAAGGATGGAGCTGCCCCCCCTCCCTTTCTCGCCCATCTAGTGTTCTCGCTTCGGTCGGTCACTTGATGCGGGTTTTTACATTCTCTCCATTCTCTCTTATTTTAACCCCCGCCTCTATGCTGCTTTCCGGCCAACGACACGAGAGAGCATTCCTCTTTTTCCCTCACCCTCACGCGATCACTTCGCTTTCGCCGTTGTGTGTCACCAGCGCGGTATGCGTGCAATGATCGGCCATGCATCACTGCACTATCGCCAGTGCAAACCACGTGCAGCCGTGGAAAACATGATCGTGAGTAGCATGTGTAACGTGGTAGATGTTACAGCTCCCGCTGTCGGCACGCTGTTTAATGTCGATGATCGATTTAATGATCAAATTACAAAGATGAGGTCTTAAATGAAGTTAGAAGTCGGTGTTCTTATGTTTTTATTCTAATGACTTGCCCTGTGACATCTGCTCTGCTGGTGACAGACAGGGAGGAGGTTAGCTGCGCTCTAGATCACTGGTGCATCCGAGTTTAACCTGCAGTCAATCACCTGAAGCGGCACAGAAGATGCACTAAAAGGTCAGAGACTGTCGTTAGGAATTCTTTTTGTTGTAACCACTCATTTTCTTAAAATAGTATTTGATAGGCTAACTAAATACGATTACAGAGTAGATCAAGTCCTTTAGATGATTTGACTTTTGAAGTATTAGGTATTGTTGCTTCTGCATTTTTTGTATTTCTTCTAAAAATGATTCACAATATCGGATTAATGAGTATAAAACCTTTATGACCTATTAGGTGACAAAAAGTGCGAATATAATCCAAGAGATTCGCGCTAGGGTGCGTGTTAAGGCGCTCTGATTCGCCTCTACTACTTGGAGACTGTCCTGGATGGACGAAGCCCTCGTATCCGCGATCGAAAGGATTCTAAGAAGTATTTTTGAATGTGAAGATGGACCATGAAGAAAACGCCGAGCTATGCGCGTTGTATGAAGATCTCAATGTCATGTCATGAGAATGGCAGACGACAACCCAGTCCGTAATGTCTTCTTATTAGTTATTTCTGGTGGATAGAGAGGATATGGTAGGCCCAAATCAAAATGAAGCCCCGGTATTGATGCCAGAAATGTAAGTAATTACATCCTTTTTGACAGTAGAATCCAATTGAGAGAATAATTGAATGAAGTACTCAGATACTTCAGACAGATCCTAATATTTCATTTTTATACAAATATTAGGATTGTGATTGAATATTAAATGATATTAGCGATTCAAGACACATTCCAATTACCATTTGAAGTATTTACTATTATTTGCCACCAAAAGGACGTTTAAAGTCGTTCACCACTCTCGCTCGCCCCATTCCTCTGCAGTAAATTAAGCCATTTTGTCTAGCAAATGAGAAGATCGGCTACTTTCCATAAACACAACCACATAAACACACAACCTCCAACACTCTCACGCCGTTAGCACGGGCGAGGGCTTCGAGAAAGGGCTTTTCACCCCGGGCCACCATCGAGACGGATCCGCAGCAGCAGCACCACCACCATATCTTATGCTGAAACGATGCCATTGACCTCTTCTCCATCTCGGGTGCCCTCCCCGTGGTGTGGTGGATGCAAAGTCATTGGCCTACGGTGCGGTTTGTATGGAGAAACGAGAGAAGGAGGCCTATTTTGGGGCTCCGCTCATTCGTTGGGTTAAATCGTGTCAAACGCGATGGGAAATTCGGGCGTGATCCTCTTCCGGGCGACGTCAGGTGACGGATGGTTCGCATGAGATGCTGGCTGGCTGGTTCGATGGCAATGCCTTGCAATCACTTTCACTGTGTCTCCAGCTCCCGGCACCTCCCAGGACCAGTTTTTCGGAACCGTGCGCAAGTGTCGCCCGGTTTTTGTACCTCCGGCAGACAATGTATCAGATGCATCATCGCGCTCCGATAGGAACGTCCACTCCACTAACTCTCCGGACGAAAAACGAAAGTCTCGATACTGCCGGTGATCGTCACCTCATTGCAAGACACAAATTACCGACTTCAAACGACCGCAAACGACAGCAAATGGCCGCTAAGTGCACCGAAGAGTCGCAAAGATCGATTGAAGCGAAAAATTGAATTAATCCAAACGGCGACTCCAATTAGTGTGAAATGTTCGGTGCCCACGGCCCACTAACACCGGTGGCTTTCGCTTTTATTTTCCAAAACAAGCGAGTAAATGTTTCGAGCAAAAATGGCAAAGAAATCGAAACATTTACGCCCGCAAGACCGCCCGGTATCACGATCACGATCTCATCCACCACCAGCAGCAGCAGCAGCAGCATTCCATTCATCGATCACTTCCCCGTTAATTACTCCGCCATTTACAACTGCCACAATGCCTGCCTGCCGATTCAATGGAATGGATTTTCATTTTCATTAAGTTTATTAGCACATTTTCATGGCACACCAGCCAGCCAGCAACCGAAAGCAAAACTGCCTCCCACTAGCCCCCATCCCGTCTCAGCCGCTGTTTTGGCTTTTCCTTTTCGATGCACGCGCACGTGTTTGCGGTCAGCGGAGTTTTCCAAGTCGTCAAATGGAAAACTTGAGCGAAGGCTTTTACCTACTGCCATAATAAAGGCGGCGGCGGCAGTAGTATCAGCGGAAGGAGCACCGGCTCGTTGCAAGTCGATCAACTTTCTTCAAACCATCTCGGTGGAAAAGCCACCACCCGTGCGCCCGTACGCTGTGCTGATCGTCGTTTTTTCCGTTTTCCTTTTCTTCACTGCTTTCGCTGTCTTACTTGCAGCCCAAAAGACGTTGGAGTGTGGTGCGGGAGGGGGGGGGGGGGATCTTGGCTCTAACAATTGGATTTCAATTCAATCCACAAACTCCACTTCCAACCCCTTCGTTTTCCACCATTTTTTCTCTCCCTCTCTCTCTCTCTTCTATTATTTTACTGCCTTTACTTTTATTGTGTCTCTCGGGTGTGTGTTTTTCGGGGTTTTATTTTCATTTTTCACACCCCAAACCACCCCTTATGCCCGTCTCATCCCGGGCCGGTGGAGGCTGACGCGCCTCACTGCCTTCGTGCGTGGCCATTTTGGGCTTCTTCGGCTTCTCATTTCTTTCTGGTGTGCCGCGTCTTTTCCATCGCTCCGAAATCACCCCGAAATAGGCACTAGAGTGGCGCGTTGACTTCGCCTTGGTCTGGTTGTGGTGCTCTGGGTGCTATAAATTCGTCGCCAGCTGGGTCATTGGCACCACCGTACATTGGTCTTTCCACTTTCCACGCCCGGTGCGTGGTGTGGTGCGGTGCGTAGAGCTCATCCATCTCTCGGTCGCGGACGAGATCCCAAGAGACGTGCGTACAAGTGCGTTTTGCGATGCGAAACCTCCCCGAGCTCATTATTTGCATTTGCTCGATGGCCCCCTTTTTTCCTTTCCTTGGTTTGTGTTGGTTTTTTTTTTGGGAAAAGTCGGTTACTGGGAAGCATTGAGATTTATAATTGTAGCAGCATCCAGGGATTTTCTTCTCGTAGTCAGAGTTTTATAGAAAGTCTAATAATATATTTTTTATTATTTCTTGTGGGAAAACTCACTAGAACAACATTTAATGAGCCAAAGCTCAAACAAACCTGCTCCAGTTGAGACCGTTCCGGTTCAGTTCCTCTGAAACGTGGAGCATGGAGCGTAAATCGACGGAGCACTAGGCAGTACTTGGATCTTGGGGAGCAGATCTCCTCCCAGTATTCGCCATATGCTTCTCCTGCCTCCAGTTGTGTTGTGGTGTGCTGCAGAGCAGAGGAGTCACATGAGGGCACCGGTCTCCGGACGGTCGGGCGGTCGGTGATCGGTCAAACACCTCACCGTTTCCTGCAGGCATAGCATGGCATGGTGTGGCATGGCGTGGCGTACGCCCGCCAACGAGCGAGAGCAAAGGAAAAGCGAGAGCAATGACTTAACCTTCACGCCGTCCAATTAACTTCCAGACACCCGGCACACTCGGCCCAGCTCGTTTGCAGAGAGCTAGTGGCGTTGTACTGCTCCGTGAGCGAGCGAACGAACGAACTATCCGATGCTTGGCCGCCCGGAGGGTTTTCTCCTTGATCACGACCACGGGTTACGAATTGCTGCTGCTTTCTTTTCTAATGCCATTCACCCGCGCGGTCGCTCGCGGATCGCGAATAGCTCGAGATCAAATCGAATTTTGTGCTACAGCGCCCGCCCCCCTTTTTAACATAAACTACGCGACATAATTTATGTTGGCAACATTGTCAACGAGTGTTTTGTTTTTTTTTGGGGGGTACATTTCCATCAAAGAGGATCGTGGCCTCTTGAGACGCAGAGTTTGAATTGAAAATGCTGTTGAGAAGACGACAACGTGGACGACGAGGACAGTGAACGCAGCATCGCTCAATTGTAGTGCAGTGGAGCATATATTATCATCATTTTGTACCCCTCACTACCCTTCCTCCTTCTGTTGCAGTGAATGCGGTGAATGATCGATAAGAGAGCGAGCTCACTCCGTCCCAGGGTTTGCATCTGTCCGCCGCATCTCCGCCGCTGCCCTGTTGCTCACTTTCGCCCTGCAGCACAGTTTCACCACCCAAAGCATCAACCTCGCTTGCTCCTCCTCAACCCCCTTTATGCTTCTTCTTCTTGTACCTTAGTGGATAATGATGGTGCCTTGCGCCGCGGCCACTCTCTGATAGAAAGGCGCGCGCAACGATCGCGGAATCGGAATCCACGAACACCGGCACCAATTCCGTTTCATTTTCCATGCTTCGCTGGGCTACCAGCAGCAGCATCATGCAGTGGAGCAGCACGGTGAGTGCTCCTGGCGAGGTCCATGATCGCGCGCCGCGGTGGATCTCACATCGCGCGGATCGATCTCGCGACGCTCTCGGGACCCCCTTCGGTGGAGCCCCGGCTTTTCGCCTGCTGCTGCTGCTACTGCGGCTGGAAAGGTGAACCAAAGAGGAGCATCGTCGTCGTCGTCGTGATCGGTCGTGGTCGTCGTTGTGGTCGCGGTCGTCGTCATCGTCGTAGGTCAGTCACCCTACAGTCACCACCGAGAACACTCGCTCAATGGGAAGAGAAAAATGGAAAGAGGGGGGCGGGGGGGGGGGGGCCCAGATGTGTTTGTATGCGTGATCACACCGATCGCCGCGGAGATCGCCGGAGTAGAGAATGCAAAGAAAATCGTTCTTCGAGAATCGTTCTCTCTCGCGGTTGGTGAGCCCGCGAGTTCTCCCAGGGGGGGAGGAATTATGTTTCGCCTCTGACGACTCCCCGGCATCAGATTCAGGCTTTTCTGGCTCTGGTGGACCCGGGGATTTGTTGGAAAAATGGAATGGAAAAGAGAAAGAGAGAGACAGAGACGAGATAAAGACTGCCGTGTGGTACGGTGGCACATTGGCCTTTACGGTGAATGTAAAGTGAGGATCGCGGGAAATACACGCCGCAGTGGCCAGGAGGGGGCGGAAAAAAGGGGTGGTGGCTCTGCTGGCACGCGGTGGATTGTTGACCTCTGCCGCCGCGGTGGTGCGGTCGTGGACATTGGAGTTCTCCACTCCAGTCTCTGTTTCTGTTTGCCTGGAGGTGAACTGGAACTGGAGGGAAAAGTCAGAGAGTTCTTCCTGCGCCAGCGTTCCTCCGGTTGCCGGGTGTCCGCGTGCGCCACTGCGCCATTCGACCCCAAGCAACGTGAGAGCGAAGGCGCAAGGCGCGAGCCAATTGCGCAGAACACAGTTCTTTTTTTCCTCCTTTTTTGTCTTTTTCGTTTTTTTTTGGTTTTGTTTTCTTCGATAAATATTAGTCTCCGCCGCAGTTGGTGATGCGCCATTGCGTCAACCAAACCAGTTCATGTCTGTTTACAATGACACAAAACGATAGCATAAAATCGCGACAAAATGATTATCAAATTTCCGGAATGTACCGTTTTTGATTGGTAAATAGGTTGCACCTGAAGTGGAATATGATCTGCGATTTTTTTTACTCTACGTTTTTGCTACAAAAAAAAAATGGATTCCAATCGATCGCGGTCACACCCACCCCAGCGAACCTTGAAAACACTGCTCGTCACCAAATATTCAACAAAACAAAGCTCCAAAACCACCGGCCAACGGAACGATTGTGGAATTGAAATTCAGTAAGAAAAGAATTTGCATCTCCGCTGGTTTCTTCCTCGTTCACCGCTTTTTTTTCGGACCACGCATAACTAAACTGAAGAAAGCCACTGACGACGACGACGACGAAAACAACATTCTAACCGGACCACCTCACTCCACCCCCCCAAGCGTCAGCAAAGGCGCGTATTGCGTCAGCAACACAGGAAGAATCGAGCAAGAAATATACAGAACATTAAAGAAAATGAAAAACACCACCAAAAAGGGGAGAATGGATAACACATACACACTCGGTAGTAAACCAGGTAAACAGGAGAGAAAACGCAAACGTGTAAGAAACGCAAAAAGAAAAGAGAAAGAAGGGCGCTGGGTATCATGAAACACTTTGACCACATTCCGAACCCGAGCGAGAATAATGCATGTGTAGTGCGCGCGTAATGGTGCGTACGTTTCGTGCGTCTTTCTTGCGGTAACCGAAGGGGGGACAACATGTTGGTAACCAAACACCCAAAACGCTTGATAGAAGCGTCCTGTTCATGGGACTGCTTTTGTCATTTAAAATGTCTTTAAAAGTGCGTTTCGTTTGCCTGTGCCACGTCCGCGTGTCTGTGCGCGAACGGGCTTTTGAGCGCTTGACCCTGACCCCTTTCGTGACCTACTACTACTCACACCTACGGAGTCCAACGGGGACGCACCTCTCCGTCGGTCCGTCCGTCGTTCATTATCGCCGGTGCGTGTTCTACGCACTTTTTCTGCGATCCTCGATAGATCCGCGCGGATCGGTTTACGAATAGATCGCTAGGGAAAGAGAAAGAGAGCGAGAGAGAAGGCCGATGGTTTGATGGATGGCTCGTAGAAGAACAGGCAGCTGAAACTGATCATTCAACATTCGCGCGCTGCCCACCACCATCCGTGGGGGTTGGGTGGCGTTGAATGAGCTCTGCTACGCACTGTTGTGTCGAACAGTAGCAGCATGCTGTATGATTAAGCACCACCAAAGAGGGTGGCCCAAAAATAGCCAGATTCTCACAATGATCCTCTTTAGATGAAGTCGATGATGATGAAGCTAGAAATTGATGATCGTATCTTCAGGAGATCCGTGATTATTGATGATTTGAGTGTGCTGGCGCTGGATTTTGTGAGAAATTAATGCAAAATTCCAACTGACAGTTACAGTTACACTTTGATAGCTGCCCAAAAAAAACGTGATCTTGTTAAACAGAAGATCAAGCACTGGTTAGTTGAGTAACTTCTTCCAACTCTTTATCAACACAATCAAGATTTGAATGTGATATTCAGGAACAAAAGTTCAAATGAGCAGTTGACTCATGCTGATCCCACCACGATCACGATAGATTTCAATGTCGCAACGCTTTACCTGGCGTCATCTTGCAAAAATCCTTTCTTTTTTTTTAGTCAATTCCGAAACCGAACAAGAGCGGATACCCTTGAAATCCCAAAAATAGTTCCATACCTCCCCACCCCATTCAATTCCCTTGGGGCCTCTTGCCAGGCCACACGCACTTTATTCCCCTCCTCTACGCACCTCCTGCCTGTCCTGGCATTGCGTCTTGTGCGATCGTGTGTTTTGCGAAAGAATTCTTCTTGTTGAGATCTTGGGGAAGGTTTTTTTTCTTCTGAGGAGAGAAGGCGTCATCAAGACAAATCTGTTTCCGTTTCGAAGGAGCAGAAACGAAAGATCGTCTCTCTCTCTCTCCTTGTCTCTCTTTTGCCACCCCTTTCTCTCTGGCCAACGCACAACCGAGCGCGTGGTTGTGTGTTTGCCCTTGAACCTGAAATTCTTCTCGCACACACTCGCAACCAGGCGGCAGATTGGCAGTGCTGATGTCGCGATCTGCTGTTGTTTCTGTTGTTGTTGTTGTGGCCTGTGGAGAGACGACTTCTTGTGTAGCTGTCTCTGTGTGGTTGGTTGGTTGGTTGATGTTCTCGTTTGCCCACTTTTCGCACGGTTCCTTTCACGCCAGCTAATGGGTCTTCTTGTGCTGGGCGGTAAGGGGGCGGCAGCATAATGCTGTTGGGCCCCTTTTCCCCACACGTCTTGTCGCAAGTACTACTGCAAACAATTGCGTCGTTCTTTGGCGGGTTTTTTTTCGATGCCCGGAGGTGATGACCAGAACCACCGGCTGCGGTTACTGCTTTAGGTCACGCGAGGAACTCGCAGTTTATCGAGGTTCTTTCGTCAGTTCTCGTTCCAGGTTCTAGAGTTCTTTTCGGTTTATGTGGGGCAGCTCTATGCGCTGAGTACATGTTTCGTAATTTCCGCTTCATCCAAGAACTTATTATTACGTTCTCTTTGAGTTTCGGTTTCCATCTTCCTTACTTTCGAGAACGTTTCAACATCATCATCATCATTCCTTTCGCCTTGCTCGCCATCCATTTTCGCCTTTTCGGAGGAGGATTTGCGCGAGTCGCAGGTTGTGCCCTTGAATGTAGCCTCGCGATGGCCGCGGCCACTCACCGAAAAAAAGGTCTCGCGCCCGGGAGCGTGGTTGCCTTCACCTGCGTTCGCGCGCCTTGCTTCCGGCGGTGGGTGATCGTCTCGACTCGACGGTCGACTACCCTCGATTCGCGGTCGCACCCGCGACCGACGCTTCAATGCTGACCATGAACCCCGCGCGGTCCACGTCCCCGCGATGTGACGCTGCTCGTGACAATCGTCTCCATCGTGTCCGTGGCCGATTTGGATCGAGCAGAGCCGGATGGTCGGTCGTTCGATCGCAAGAAGAAGGTGAAGGTGACAGCAGCAGCAGCAGCAGCAGCAGCAGCAGCAGCAGCAGCAGCTGTGATGATGATGATGGTGGTGTGGGTATGTTCTGTTCGCGGTTGAGTGGGTTTTTCGCTTCCACCCTCCTTCCCGTGGGGTGTCTTTGAGAATCTTTCCGATGCGCAGCATTCTCTTGGTTCTCGGACTTCGGGGTGAGCTGGGTGGGAGCGGAGGTGTTGCGTTTTTCCCCTTTTTCCCATTCCCGTTTGCCATTCCTGGCGGTTAAGGTTGCCTGCTCATGTGTGTATGTGTGGCTTTTACAATTTGGGTCAATGACTTTTGTTTTTATTTGCGTTCTCGAGTCCGATTCCGTTCTCAGGAACCACTGACGCGGACACGGACAGTGTTTGTTCTGGTTCTGGTCCACCCCAACCACTCCATTTCCTTCGCGTTTCAATGTTATGTTTTCGTCTGCGTCATGTGTAATGAGATGGTCTTTTGATTCGTTTTGGGCGAGGGGCGAGAAATGCTGAGGTTATACCACTCCACACCGAACCGCTACATTAACCTGAAATGAAAGAGGTGAGGTTGGAGAGACTGATGTGGTTGTTGTGCTTGTTTTTGGGAATTGGCTTAATGGAACGGCAATAAGTATTATCGATAATTTAGTGTCTTTTTTGGTTGAAACGGCTTATACACCAAAATCGACATAACATGTGAAACAAAAGAACATTCGATTGTGCTTCTAAAAGATGGCAATTGTAGTGAAAGTCACAAAATTTATTTAAGAAGCCAAGTGGTTATAATGTTTTTGAATTTAATATGACTAAATTTATCTGCTAAATGGTCTGATTGAATAATGTATTTAATAATGTATTTATGTAGGAAATTTGGGCAAAAATCATGTTTTAAACCATTTGAAAGTACAATGAACTCGTATAAACTCTATTGATAAACGATACCAATTTATACATTCTTAAGATAATGTAAAATGGAGAAACAAAACAAGAAGTGATACACCTAGCCAGTGAAATGGCGGTAATTTATAATAATTGCTGAAATTCTGCATCGAAAATTGTTCAACAAACCTGTTCAATGAAGGGGCAGAATCGCGATCACCAGATGAAAGTACCCCAATTAACTCTAGAATTCTCGAGAAAACTCTTTCTCTCTTTCTTTTATTCTCCCCGTTTTTCACTGTGCTTTTCCACGATCACTCTCTTTCACGAGTTTTCACCCCCCGTTCCGTTCCCGCGGGAACAGTGAGTCCGATATTTCGTAACACGTGCCCACTATCCCCCCCTTCGGCCGCAATCCCATAGAAGCGAACGATCAAGAGCGAGAGCGATCGTCGGTCCCCCACTTGTGGGGTGCTTTTCACGCGATCGTAGTATGCGTGTGAGCGCCATGCGCCATCATGTTGTGAGAAGGTTGTGTGGCGATGTTTGGGAGGGAAAAGGGGGGAAGGCACTCAGCGCTTTTGCTTTTGGTGAGCGACCGCACGGACACTCACGCAACCAAACCCGGCTATGACCTTCAATATTTTTTCGAACCGCTGCTGCCTTCGTCGACGGCGGCGGCGGCCATTTCTGATTTTCCTTTCGTTCGCGCCGGAGGTTCGAGCGTGTCCGCCTCGTGTTCGACGTTTCCGCGCTCGTACACACTCGTGGTACTCGTCGTCGTTGTCACTGTTGTCGCCAGCAGCAGCGACTTTATCAGTTCATCCAGTGCGTTGCGTGTATTTTGTGTGTTTTAGTTGAGTTTTCCTCCCGAAACAATCGCTGTGAAGTGAATATTTGTAGCTAAAAAATGGATTAATCGCAGTAGTAGCGGAGAGAAACACCCGGATTAAGCCAGTTCCAGATGGTGAAGGTCAACATATCAAACGGAATTACGGTTTTTGTGCCACTGCAGAGTGGATAAGACGAGTGAGACGAATGCAGAGCCACAAATCGAAACTCGAAACTCGAGAAAAGCCGGAAAAGCGGCTAGGTTTGTTGTGAATGAGTGAGTGAGTTTTTGGATCAACTACAAAACAGAAGAAATTTGGAATTGCCAGCAAGTGTCAGTGGCCGGCAGCGAGAAGCAATCGAGAGTGAGAGAGATTTTCCACGTGGAAAACGGAAAATTGAAAAGCAGTTAAACAAAGATACCTCAAGTTGAAGTCAGCCAGCCATGCTTGTTACCGTAGCAACCGTCATTCATCCGTCACTCGGCGCCCTGATCGTCGACTTGAGACTTGGCTCCTTAAGATCCTGATCCGCCGATCAGCAGTTGCAGCGGGGTTGGTTAGCATGTGCAGCAGTTAGTGCGTGAATTCGTCCAGTGCGTGCGTGTTTTTGTGTAAAGAAGAAGAAGAAGAAGAAGGAAAAGCAAAGAAGGAGACGAAGCTTTCGAATGCAGCCCGCAAACCTTTTGTTGGATCCACACGGGGTTTTCACTGTTGTGTTGGCGTGTTTTATGCTCCCGTCCGAGAGCGTGCGTGTCCGTGTAGTGTCTGTTTTTGTGCCCGTGGATACATCAAGCGCCACCAGCGCGAAGTGAAAAGAAGTGAAAAGTGAATTCGACGATCACGACGCGTGTCTCTCGTCGGTGTTGGTCGGTGTGGTGGTCTTTTCGTGTGGGCGAAAGTGTAGCTGAAGCGGGCCCGGGGGTGCCCGCTTTCGTTTTCTCGCGTGGCCAAAGTTCCGTCGACGGGTTGACGCCGGGTTGGAATTTGGTTGTGCATGAACAGCCGCTGGAGTAGTGTGGTTTTGTTTTGGTTTTTCCGGCTGGGTGGAGTGAAACGAGAAATTTCTCCAGAAAACGTCAAAATCTTTGACAGCATAAAAGGTGCGGAAGTTTGAAGAAGAAATAACCACGGAGTGAATAGGGGAAAAAGAACCGGCACGCTGTCATCATGCTGTCCGACGGATACCATCATCCTGTTCCGCAGCAGCAGGAGCAACAGCCACCACTTCGAGTGGCCAGTCCACATCATTCCTATCCCCAAAATGGGACGGTGATCAAGGAGAATACGACGGTGGTGCATCAGCAGCAGCAGCAGCATCACAGTCCGCGAGCAGACCAGCCAGCACCACCGGCAGCTGACAGGAAGCCTTCCTCGGCCTCCTCTGCCGAGTTGGTGCAGGTCCAGAAGGTGTCACCGGGTGGTGGTGGTGGCGGCGGTAGGCCGGTCAATTCGCCGGTGATAGTAAACTACCATCATCATCACGCACCGGCCACGACAACGTCTGCCGGTGAAGGTGCTACTCCGGGATCGGCCACCACCACCACCACTACCACTTCGTCTTCGACGTACACCGCTCATCCCAAGATACTGAATTCGATGAAAACGATCGCGGCCGAGATGGCTGCCGGTGAAGGTTTGCTTCGCAAATCGCCCGACGGCGAGGAGCATCATCATCACAGTCAGCATCAGTATCCACTGCATCACCACCACCACCACCACCAGCAGCATCCACTGCATCACAATTCTAACCTTCATGCGCATCATCTTCATCCGTCACATCATGCAGTGCTGGTGGTACCAAAGCAGGAGTCAGCTACCTCGACATCATCATCATCGACCTCGGGCAGTTCGTTGTCTCCTGCGACCACGACAACGACTTCGCCGACTCCTGTCATTATGGATAGCAGTGTCGCTAGTAGTAGCAGCTCCTCGTCTACTACGGCAAATGATGGCAGCATTAGCGGTGGTTCGCCGGGATCGAAAGGAGAACCGGATTTGAATATAGGTAAAGGACGGTGTTAATGATGAGGAGGAGGATATTTCTGGATGGCATGTTTTGGAACAATAATCTGTTCGTTGGAATTGCGACTCGTTTTCGGAACATTTAGAGCTATGTTTTGATGCATTTACGGGTTCAGACGTATCGATAGTCTGTCTGGACTAAACATCAACTATTGGCGTACTCCTCGAACTGATAATGAGTTAGCATTTGGAGCATTCGCATCCTGACCAATAATTATCGATCGTCAGTACTCAGAAGGTTAATTGATTTGTTGTTGCTATCGTCACAACAGACCTGATACCTTCCTTTCGCCTAATGAGTTTCAAGGAAATGGGATTGTGCTCAGTTAGACCAAGCCATGAAGCTTATTAATCCGATCGTTTTACGTTAATCTATGATATTAATATTAATCTATGTTTGTTGGAAAAAACTTGCCTTCATTTTTATGTTGAATCAATTTATAGAAAATTTGAAGAACTTTAATTAGTTTTTTAATCAAACTCCCCCCCGAAGGCCCACGAACGTTGGCGGTCGAGCCCGTCGTTGCCCCTGTTTTTGACTTGCCGTGGCTAGACGCGTGCTGGGTTGAAATGGGAACGAAAAACCTGCATCAAAATGTGTCAAGTTCAATGCTTTGCACTCGACAAATCCCCCTTCTTCTGGTGCCGCAGAGAACGCGACGGTGAGACCGGATAGAACGGATGGAGGAAGGGGATGCCAGCATATGCACAAGCGCATAAATGCAGCGAACGGCGACGACGACCACATTACAACATCCCTCCTCCACCCATACATGGAAAGCTCGAGCATACATATGCTCGCGCACATGGTTCTGGTGTGTGAGTTCCCCTCTCACCCCGTTTGCAGTTTGTTCCAACTGTTTCAACAAAACTGCATCGCCGCCGTTCCTCCTTGTTGCTTGCTGCAGCCGGTGTCCTGCCGGGTTCGAGAGAGTAGAGAGGGGTCACATCCCTCTTTTACCCTCTTTAAAAGGAAAAGAATTCCTGGAAGGAGGAACAAGTGGAACGAGTCACCGGCACCGGCACACCAAGGCACGGGGTGCGAACGTTCTCCCCGAGGGGAAGCGAGCCCCCTTTTTTATGCTAATCAGTAGCCAGCGAGCGAATGAAATTTTCTTGAGAAAATTGGTAATGAAAAAGAGGACGTGGAGGGAATCGAGAACATTTATGCTGTGAATGTATGTTGGATCGTCCATCGGCTCACGAGTGAAGGAAGAAGAAAGGGTGCATTGCCCTCGTTGTGGTGGTGTGGTGTGATGGCGATGGGGGGTGCTCTGGAGCGGAGAACCGTTCACTTTGAGCGCACATCACCACTCACCGAACGACCGTGGCGCGACCTGCTCACTCCCATGGCTCTCTCGCTCGTTGCTGTCACTCACTTTGCTCTTGTTGTCCTTGTCTATCTCTAGTGAGAGGTAGGAGGAAGAGGTGAAGAGGGTGCTCACAGCATAGGGGGTGTGAGAGAGGGTGGCAGCATAAGTAAAGCAACGAATATCGTTTTCTTGTGTGGTTGATAAGCGAACGAAGGAACAAGAGGAAAATGACAGTGATGGAGAGAGAGAGAGAGAGAGAAGGGTGGTTCGGTTGCTGGAGGGGGGTGGGGGGTACTGGCATCTCTTTCATGCTGCGCGACCTCCACGGCGACCGCTTTCTCGTTCGCTCCACCGCAGCCCGCGCGATGAGCGGTGGAACCTCGGGAGAGTTCAAATCCCTCGCGAGGCGCGCGCTGCGTTTGCCATGTGCGCCATCATTGCGCCTTCTCCATGCCAATGCCCTCACCGTCCCATGTCGTTGACCTTTTGGGCGCGCGCTTCACATCGGAACGAACGGTTGTTTCTCGCAACCATCATCGTGTGTTGTGTGCCGTGTGGTGCTGCTGACAGCAAGGTTAGCCGGATTCTAATGCTCGCTCGGCGAACGGATGTCGAAATCGTCATCCTTCAGTGGGAGAGGTGTGTGTTGTCCTGCGTGACCGTCGCAAAAAAGAAAATTGCAACTGCATCGAGAGCAAATGCCAGCTTGTTTCACACTTTCGTGAGGATCGTTAACGATTTGCCACACCAGCTGGTGTACTGAAAGGTTCTCGATAGTCACAAGGCCATGGAATCGCAATGTAATTACTCGTGATAACAGCCAAACTCATAATTTTGGACGAGGTACGAAAGATACAGTAAAGTTTTATGATAAAATTGAATGTTTACGTTTGGGTAAAAAAGGAAATTCGCTTCTTTTGGTGTAGATTCGCACTTGTTATCACTTTTGATTATTTTTTTTGCATCCTGAAAACTTGAAAAAAACCACTCGCACTCATTGTCATTTCCTGATGCTGCTGATTCGTCTTGACTGATATAAAAATTGCAGAGAATATTCTTGTACGGTTCGGCATTCATAGAATAGATGCACACACTTTTCCAACGCGTTGAATGCGCGTGCGAATGCTTCAAACCTCCGGATGTAACGTTCCGTTCAAAACTGCTCGACATTTCAAGATTTCGAGCCGAGTGAAGTAGCGAACCCGTCCCGCTAAACAGAAGCTGCTGGACTCGAGCAGTTTCGCCTGAAGTTAGGCCAAATTTCGCTACCGTTTCGCGCACTTTTTTGCTTTTTTTTCGCTTTTTCTTTTTCACGATTCCATTTCACATCTTATCTTATCTTTTCGATTTTTCATCATTTATTAGAAAAAGTTGATTCTTTTTTAGTAAAACAACCAACTTCATGCTTCATCTTTTTTCGGCAAAACGCTTCAACAGGCATTGCCTTCTTCGATTCGCGAGAGAAACAACTTGTTCTTTGCCGTTGGTTTTTCGTCCGGGAAATGGGAATACACCTTGTCCTCTTATCGCCAACTGTATCCCTCCCTCGTTTGCAATATTGAATCCCAATAGAGGGCCCACTTCTCCCTTATCCTTGATGTTTATCTTGGAGAAAGTAAACGACGCCCTAGAGAAGGTGGATTTTCTCTGCTTCAAGAAGGTACACCCCTAGCTAGAAGAAAATCCAGGCCTAAAAAGGCCCTTTCCTAGGGTTGTCCGTCCGGTGTCATTCACCCTGCACCACCACCACCGCTCACGTGGTGCTTAGTTTTCGTTGGGAAAACTGTACGAACGAACGAAGTGATGGGCGCCGCGCGCGCAACACGTGACGGTGCCCCATTGCTCGCGGTTTACCTCATGACCTAGACAACGACAGCGGAGAGCGGATGGAGACGCCGCCGCCGCCATGTGGAGTGGAGAAATCTTCGGCACCACCCCTCCCCGGCTCTGTCCTGGGCGCAAACAGTCCATTGACCTGATGTTGAGAAGAGTCCGGCGAAGGGTGCATAGCCCAGCAAAGGGAAGGGAGGGCCAATGAACCCTCGCCCCAGAGAAGGGAAGGGGATGTTTCTGTTTTTTTGAAAGTGAAAACATGGACCGCGTGGCCTCTTATCGCCATTTTGTTTCTCCATTTTTAAATGTCTTAAAAATAGTGTGCACCACAACACCATCCCGAGCATAGAGATGATGCTGTGGCCGCGTGCTTTATGCTTGTTATGCTGTGCGCCCGGCATTTAGATGGAATTGTTTGGTTTTGTTGGTCTTTTTCTTTCCAACATCACTACTCGCACGTTCCTCTCTTGCTCTCTCTCTCTCTGGCGCTGACTGCAGCAGCATCGCACTCAGCGCCGCAACGGGTTGATGCTCGCGTGAGATGATCTAACCTCGCATCTCTGTTTTGTTTCCGTTTCCACCCCTCTTCATCGTGTTTCTTCTTTCTTTATGCTGCTTTCCGCTGCTCGTTCGTGAGCATGAGAGAAAGCGATGCGATGATGCCGGCTGGCTGGCTGTTGGTGGCGTGAAATACTTTTACTTTTCACTTTCATCGGGACCGGCTCGAGGTGGTGAGAGTTGGAGCCGAACGTTCAATTCCAAACCTATGCTTTTCCGGCTTCACTTTCTCTCTCTGTCTCTTGCCCTCTCTCTTGCTTTCATGCTGAACTCTATCTCTTTCACTGCGATGCGTTGAAGCCGGATCCCAAATTAGGTTCGAAAGTGACAAAATCAACGCACACTGGTCGGCCATGTCCGGCTCATAATTCGAGCATTGGGTTAACGAACTTCGTAGTAGGCTAGTTGGGTGCAGCACGCCATCATCATCACCATGACCACCACCACCACCACCACTCCATCCATCAATTCATGCACAGGCCAACTGTGATTTCGAATCCAGTCGAGGCCAGACCCCAAAGCAAAAGGCCAATGGCCGTGCTCTCCGCCGGGGCCAATCGAGGAAGGAAGGGGCTCGCGCGCATAACCGTGCTCCTTCTGCTCCGATCGGTGAGAGGCGAGAAAGTGCGGACACAACTTCCATTGGACCTGACCACCGGCCATTGGTGGAGCATCGGATTTCGTCTTCAATTTCGTCGTAGCATAGCTCGCACCTTGGCCCCGCACCGCGCCGGGGGTGTAATGACCTTTTGCACTTCATTGTGAAGCTCTTCACGCTTCGTGGTTTTTTGTGAGGACCGCGGTGGGAGTTGTGTAAAACTTTCCTAAACTTTGTTTTTTTTTTTTTCGTCTCGAACTCTCACTCTCACGGGGGGAGCACAGCGATCGTTGGCGATTGTCATCGTTTGATACCGTGGATATGCTAATTGCAGGTGTATGTGGCATTCGAAAGTGTGGCAAGGAGGCAACAACAACAGCAAAAACAGCACCGACGACATTGCGTTGTTCGAGATGAATCGGAACGAATCCCGTGCTGCTTTTATATCACTCTGTTTGTCATCTTGTTACAGCGAGGATTATCTGGATTCATTACCATTTTCAGTTCCACGTTTTGTGTTGTATTGTTACATGTTTTAACACAGTGACACAGTTTTTTGTGAACATTGTAGCTGATGACGTGGGATTTTTCACTGCTTGTTGCACTTCAGTTTATTGTACGTCTTATCTCTTCCTATCCAGTTTATTTTACCAATTTGTTAATGCAATATAATCTTTCATGATCTGTGGAATGGGGCTAACCAATTAAAATTGAATTAAAACCGGTTTTTTTTACATATTCTTCAGAAGTTGAGCAATCAGCAGCGAACAATTACAGTTTATCTTTATATGTTTCTAATTTTTATTCGATTGCAAGGCTTCAAATGACAGCTACCATTAAATTAATGACTGTTTACCATGAATGAAAGTTATTTTAATGTACTGGCACCACCGTTAAGCAATGGTATGCTGTCGTCATACTTTATTGAACTTTAAAGGAACTACCATTTACCAATTGGTGTACCATAACTTTCTCGTCCCTTCCATCCACCCCGCTACCGTTCAGTTTTGATAAGGAAGTTAGTTTTATAATGATCACGCACGCACGCACGCACTATTAGTGGCCCTTTCCCAGTGCACTGTGCGTTGTCACGCCGAGGCCTTTCGTAATCAGCGCGAGTGCAAAGACTCGGGCTAATGTTCAATTGGCCCCGTTTCAACATCGTCGTGGACGCTCGAAGACACTCATTAAACCCAGGGCCTCATAACACCGCACTTACTTCCTGGCCTTTTAAAGCGACCTCTGCTGCTGCCTTTAAAGGCAAAAGCATCTTATCGATCTTATCACCCTCTCGTGGCCAGGTTTACAGAAGCCTCAAAACCTGGTGACACATAACTGTCGCAGGTTAATCCTTTCCTTGCGATAGTAAACGACTTCCGGTGATTTGTTGGCACCCTGGAAACGCGCGCGCGCTCTGGTGGAAAGTCGTTGCAAATGCGGAAAAGCGTGCAAAGGGTCAACCACCGTCTCCGGGCATCGGTCAATGACATAAAGAGAGGAGAGCCTCCCGCGCCGCTGTGTGCAGAGAAAAAAATAAAGCTCGCACCAAAAGGTGAACCAGTTCCGCACGGGATCAAGCGGAAGAAAGGAGGTGTTTAGGTGACGTGTGGGGGGTTTTGAGGGAGGGAGGGAGGGAGGGTGCACACTGGTGGCCTCGTTTGGCGAAAGTCAGCAGCCGGGGCTTCGCTTTCGCTTTCACGAACCCCCCCTCGAGCGTCGATTGAAGACACTTTTTTCTCCGATTTTTTTTTCTGTTGTCTTTGGCCTCGAGCATGATTTCTTACGCAGTCGGTCATTCAACCAAACAGCCAGCCAGCCAGAGTGTGCTTTCCCGGGGTGAAAGTAAAACCAGAGCTTGACGTTCATCTTGCTTTGGCCGGCTCCATCGAATCAATTGCCTTTCGGTCGTTCGTCCGTTTGGAGGAGCTGGAAATGGGAGGTGGAGAACCGTTTACGAGGAGATCCGTCCAGTCGTCATCGATTGGCGTCTTGATGTCGAAAAAGAAAGTGCTTTCGTCGTCGACAGTGAAGCCCCAAAACGACGCCACCAACTATCCGATCGGGCTTTGCTCTCAGTTGCTGTGATCGTGCTGAGGAACACTCTGCCCTCTTCGGTGTGCTTCCTCTGCCTTCCCGGATGACCGCAGAAGAGGAGAAGGAAAAGAGGTTGCTGGAGCTTGAGAAGGAGTATCATTCGAGCTTCATTGCCCCAGCGAGCCATCGAGGATGATACATTACGATGCCTTTATGATGGAGGAAAACGAGGGAGTGCATTGAGGAACCTGGGAATAAATGGGTGTGCCTCTCAGACCAACCACCACCCACCAAACCACCAATTTCCTGCCGTCGGTTTTTGGGGTCTTTTCATTCCACTCGCGAAGGCGTACGGCGGGCTATATGCCCCTTCTTCTCGTGCTCTCTCCGCTGGTCTGTCGGTCTGTTGGTTTCTCGGTTTCGGATAAGTTTTCACGACTGCCAGTAAAAGGTTGTTGACTTTTCCTTTTTCCCATTCCTCTCCGGGTTTGGGGATGGGACGGATGGTGTGCGGAGTCGCTGTTGTTGCTCTTCATTTGTAGGTTTATGTTACGCTGTGAACACACAGGCGCCAGGTTGATGCATTAAAAAGTGTTGCTTTCTTTCAGTTTTACGCTTGATTTTTTTTGTTTTGATTTTCCGTTTTTGGACCTTACTTTGTGTTCCGCTTTGGTTTAACTCATTGAGAAATAAATTATTTAACACTAGTGCTTTGTCAAATATTTCAATTTATTTACGTCCTGTTGCTTATCAAATCTTTTATTTAATTTTCTTTTTATGTTTTTTTGTTAATATTACATGCTTATGTTATTATTCGAATTTCATTACCTTTTCACACATGTTTCGAAATTTTAAAAAGTCCAAAAGGAAATATCAAAAGCTGACGAAGTATTCTTGAAATGGTGTAGTTTTATATGGCATTCATGAGAAAAAAATTCAAAAATTGATTAAATTTCCTCCAACAAAGCTAAGCTTTCGTCGAAATAAAATCACAAAAATGAGGCTTCCTCACTCAAAGCATCCTAATTGCTTAAATCCGTCTATGCGCGCTCTCCCTTTGCATCCGTTAGTGTATCATGTAACGAATCCAGTAACGAATGCTTCCTTCCAACTGATAGTTAGGGCAGCAGCAGCAGCAACAGCGTACAACGCGCGCACTTCGTGACTTACGGCAATCAGCAGTACGTGCACCTCGCTCTCGCTGTAGTAGTAGTATGTTTGCGTTTGATCGCCTGACAGTGGACGATCATCATCATCACCACCGTCGTCGTCATCAACATCGCGATCATTATGCAAACGTTACGCAACGCCCTGGATGGATGATGGAGCCAACCAAGAGGCAACCAAGAGTGTGAAGGCTCTCGACGCCCCGTCCGCCCTCTCTCCCTCTCTCTTTCTCGTTGCTACACCAACTATCCATCCAGATGTGTTCCGCTGTTGTTCCGGTCGATCGAACGATGCGATACGATCCGATCGAGCTAGATTGTTAGCTTATTAACGAGCAACTTTCTCTTCAACCAATTCACCGTCTAATCAACGGCCAGCACGCTCTGCATCTAATTACCTCTTAGCACAGAGACCTACGGCTCCAATTATGGGTGTGGAATCTATGGTCTGCTGCTGTCCTTGGTGCTAACTTTTCTTTTAATAAATTAAAAGTGTTTCAATCAAACGTTACCAAGCGTGTGGCGAGTGTGTACTTTGCTATCAAACCCCCGTGGATCAATCGGGTGGAAATGGGTCAGTTGTGCCAAGTGGGTTTGCGCACAGTCCCCCGGCCAGTGCCTTACAGACTGATAAGCTCACGAATCGTCCAGAAACAGAAGAGGAGGAGGGTGTTCGCCTGAGAGATAAGGAAAGACGAGGGAGACCGTGTTTCGACGTTCATTTTTGTTCAAAACCGATAAGCAAACCACTCGCCTCTTCTGCGTCACCTGCGTCTTCCAAAATATGTGAATAACCTTCACCTACAGAGGAAGTCACCTTATCGGTCAAACGTTTTCTTATCCAACAACCTCTCCCCCACCTAGCGGTGGTTCGGTCGATTGTTTTGCTGACTCTTTACTGATAACGGATTTTGCTAGCCATTAATGTGTGGGGGCTCTTATCCTTCTGATTTTATATTTTTCGTTTGTTTTTTCATTTGCAGAATTCGATGGCACCACGGTGCTGTGCCGAGTGTGCGGTGATAAGGCATCCGGCTTCCACTATGGCGTCCATTCCTGTGAAGGCTGCAAGGTAAGTGTACTTCACATGACCACTTTCTATACATTAATGTTCTTTAAAGACAGAGAGCAATCGTGTGTGATCAATAGAGAGAGGTTGAGGTATTTTTTTCACCGGAAATACCTCCAGAACATTGCGCTACCGAACACCTAAGTTTAATATGTTTTCAAACGTTTATGCGATGATGTGCAGCGGAAGTGGCGAAGCCTTTGCACATACGAACGGTTCATGGTTGTAAAATGAACCAACTATTGTTTCGCGTGATCATGTGAAGCACAACAACTAAAACAAAAAATAAGGTGACAAAGAAACAACGGTTCAAACTGAGAACTTCTGCGAGGTTAATGCACTGCACGGTGGTGGTGGTTTAGAGAGAGCCACCAAGAAGAACAGTTGCAGCAACCATAGAAAAGAATCGAGAAAGCGTGCAAAGCAGCGAGCAAACAAACAAGCAAGCTAACTAGAGAGCCACAGGGAAACACAAACTGATGAAAACTGAAAGAAGAGAAGCGACACGAAGGAAAGTGGAAAAGAAAACCAACCAACACTGAAGCCGAAACATATGGAAACGAAGCGGGATAACGAAGCGTGGATGAAAGAGGGAACGCGAAGAACGAGAACTGTGGAGAATCAAAGCGTGTGTAGAATGAGAGAAAGCAGCTCTAGAGCGCGCTAGAACCAGATGGCCTGTGCGCCACGGTTGACGGCCGCCGCTGCTTCGCATCAGCTGGTGGGCTTAGCATACCACCCGCCCAACCCGCCCCTCAGCGGATACGAAAGGGGTGGAAAGGTTACTGACCTAAACACCACTCTCTACCACTGAAGTCTCGTGCGCGCCTCTCTTGCGCTCCACCACCACCATCCCACGCATCGCATCGTTGCATGGCAAGGCGAAGAACAGAAGCCTTCGGTTTAATGACCGCTGCTCCCGGGTGTGAGACCCCTTGGTCGGTGAAGCATAGACCCCGCCATCGGTTCAAAAAAAGAGAGAGAGAAAGAGAGAGGTCATTGACTAAGCAAACGCACCCTCCACCCTCTCTTTGGAGGGGGTGGGTGCGGTTCTAGAACGGTTCTATTGGTGTCATGGACCTCTGGCATGGTGCTGCTCCCTTGCTGAACTCTGCCACCTGCTGCTGCTGCTGCTGCTGGAATCTTTGGGCATTTTCGAGAACAATCTGCACCACCTCCCTTTTGGGTTCATCTCTTGGTGTGTGCCAGGTTCATCGCCGTTTTGTTTTTTTGCAATTCATTCCAACCTTTTTTAAAGTTGCATCCTGTGGGGTTGCTCTATGGACTGTTTGGCATTGGATTTACGCGGTGACTGGGGGAGGGCCGATGTGACCTCTTTTACCACACAAGTGCACCCCAAGTGCGCCAAAGAAGCGGTTGGCCTTCCACCAGAAGTCTCTCCAACGACGACGATGACGAGCAGAGAGAGCGAGAGAACTCGTTTGACGCGGGCGGCGCGGCGCTGGGTCGTTGGCCCACAAGTTGATTGGCCTCGGTCGGGCGAGCATATATTCTTGGTTCGTTGGCCTGTGGCGTGTGGCCGCCACCATGCCGCGTTGCTTGCTGGTGGCCTCCTTTTTCTTTTGCAACATAAGCCACCCCCCCCCCCCTCTGTGTTATGCTGTGTGGCTCCGTTCTCTTCTTGGTCACCACCACCTCGGTCTCGGGGGTCTGTTCCCTCCCACCTTATGGAGTTGTCCTTGAAAGTTGCGACGACGACGACGAAGCCATCAGCGTCTCCTCTTCCCTCGAGCGAGCGAGCGAGTGAACCATAAAAGGGGGTCCACTACACCACCAAACAGCAGCAGCAGCAGGTGAGGTGGATAATGTTGTAATCGGTGTGAGCGAGAGAGGTAACGTGCGAGATCAAGCACGATCGAAGAATCGGATTGAATAGTTTGTAGAAGAAGCCAACAGCAGCATAAAACGGGGGGAGATCATTCTTTAACTCACATTCTCTCTCTCTTTTTTTCTTCTGCTGCTTCTGGTCTGGTGTGCCCGCTTGCCCCCCCATTGCGAGGAATTTTCTGCATCAAGAGTTGATCCTTTCCATTTTGCGTTCTCCGAGAGCCCCTCGTCTCTCTCACGCTCACTATTTGTGCCACCTCACGACGGTTGTCCTCTCGAGGGGTTACTGAACTTCTCAAGATCGACTCCTCTCCCCCCGCTTCACTCGCATTCACACCTCTCCTACAACAGGGGTGGCCATGAAGACCTTGGTGGAGGCGAGCGCGAGCGCACTTTGGTGGCCACCAATTAATTCGATTTTCCTTTCGCTCACCACGGGCGCTTGCACGGTGTGTACGGTACAGTGCCTCTGGTTTGGTGTTGATCGATTGCAAGATCCTTATCTGCTGCTGCTAACCCACCCCCAATGTCGTCGTGGATACCGTGGTCAGGTCAGGTGTTGTTTTTAGGGAAAAAAGTAGCTTTTAATGTTTCGAGACACCGATTGCACTCCCACCCAGCTTTTTGCACGCCCTACGGTTGCGCATTGTGGGAGAGGAGCCCTTGGCTTACTTCCAGCTATAGGAGACTGCTGGTTGGCCCTTCCCAAATGCTCGATCGTCACGATACACGATCGATGGCCGCGCATACCTTTATGTGCGCGCCGCCGCTGAACCACCTCTCTGCTGCAGCAGCAGCAGCAGCAACAATTGTGCAAGCCCACTGTGAGCAGTCGATGTATGCAACTCCCTGAGCAGCACTACCAGCTGTCCAATGTGTGTGCCAATCGATTTGTTAGCCGAGAGAAGCAAGAAATCTAGATATTAGCACCAGCAGCAACAGCGACAGCCGCTGCTCAAGGACAAGAGCTCGGCGCAGCGTGTTCCAGTCGGCCATTTTGCAGACCGCCGAGACCAGATCAACCCCCCACCTGCTCGCGGTGGTTGAACGACCGATCAGCGGAGAAACGGGTTTTTGGTGCGCCGCCTAACCGGGCACGTATTAAGGTCTTGCGTCCCCAACCCTCTCACAGCAGACAGTGCAGAGAGGAAGGGGGACTGGCGTGAGCTATTGGCGGTTGAGGTTACGCCACATCTGGCGGCGGTGACTTGCCCTCTCCCCGGGGGGGGGGGGGGGGGGGGGTGTTGCTAGTACTACTTTTTTAGGGGTAGGTTGTGGTTTGGCGCCATACTAATAAATTGATGCTGCTGCTGCAAGTGTGATGTGTGGTTGCGGCTGTTGCTAGTGATAAGCGTGCGGAAAATACCGCACAGGGAGTTTAAAAATATGCGACAAAGAGAGAACTAGAGAGAGAAAGAGAGTTTCCTCCCCCTTTTGCAGAAGGAGGGTGGCGAAGCGGATGAGAAATCATGAATTTTATTAATAGATCGTTGACCCATATTTATGATCGTGGCACGGTGCCACCCAACATACCCCGCCCTTTGCGTGAACCTCATTAATCGCTTCTTCTCGCGTACAATTCGCCAAAAACGCCACCCTGCAGACGCATGACGAATGAGATGATGATGAGGCTTGTGGGCAATGGCTCTGAGAGCGCCACTCCACTTGTGCCATTTTTTTTTGGGAGGGAGATGAAGTGAAGATGAGCGAGAGTGACAGAGGGAGAGTGAGAGAGAGAGAGAGAGAGAGAGAGAGAGAGAGAGAGAAGGGAAGATCATTTGGTTTTTCGTTGGTCGCGTTGCTGCTGCTGACACACTGACTCGGTTTCAATCGATCGTGTGTTCGCTCTCCTCTGAAGGGGTGCAGTATGTCGAGGGGTATTTTTTTATGCATTTTTTTCCCTATCCTCTCACTCCACCATCTAATTTTTTTTATTATTATTTAGGAACCCGAGGCCATTCACCTTCCACACTGTGGGATGTTATTGAAGAGCGTACACGCGCGCGCGTGCGAGCAGCGCTGCTCCTTCCGTCTATCTTCTGTGTCCCTTTTTTTTGCCCCTTTTTGTTTGTTTGTTTGTGTTTACTGCCCTCTCCTACCTCTGCTGCTGCTGCTGCTATCCGGTGTCATGTTTTGGGGTGGACAAAGGCGCGTGCAAATAAGAAAGAAAAAAATATCCAGAGAAAAAAAAACGGAAACAGCCAGCACACCAGTGGCACAACCCCCCTTCCAATTGAATGGTCTATGTCGCGGTAGCAGTAACTCCCTCCCACCCCATATCAACCGACCGACCTCTAGCGAGCGCGCAGTGTGACGAATGGTTGCCCTGGTCGGCGGTCATATCACCAGCCAGCAGCCCCCCCCTTTTGGGCCAGAAGCGAACGCACGCTCGCTCGGTCGCTCGGTCGCTTGCGACGGCAGCAAAGGGAGTTGAACGAACTCGAGTGACCTCGTTCTTTTATCTGCCGCGCTGCCCGTGTACCACCCGCTGCCACCCATTCTCGGAAAAAGAAGGTCTCCCCACACCACCACACGAGTGCTTGCTCGCTCTGGCACACGGATTGGGGCTGTTTTTCGTGCTCTCTCTCTCGCTCTCGCTTCACGTGTGCTTGTATGACAAAGGGGGTAAGGGGGTGAACACAAGAGAATGTGTGCAAGAGAGAGAGAGAGGGAACGTTTGGTTGCGATGGGTGGCGTTGGCCTTGAGATTTTATGAGGCCAGCAGACCACCACCCCCAGCACCAGCGCCACCCTTCTTATGATGCACCCCATTCTTCTGCTCATGCGCGCTCTCGCGCTCGCACAGCTCGCTCGCAGAGGTGGTGCCGTGGTTATTGTGCAAGCGAATGATGATCGTTTCGGAGACAGAGAGACGGAGAGAGAGAATGAGCTCGGTTGATCGGTTGTCATACCGAGCACAATGACCGAGAATGAACTTGCAAGCAGCAGCAGCAGCATCAGAAAGGGGCGCGCGCTGCTGTCGACCGGGTAATCGGAATGAACCTGTTCCCGGTTGTGGCTGATAAGGCACAGAGAGTGAGAGAAAAAGAGAAAGAGGATGATGGTTTATGATTTGCGTGACCTTTCTTGTGGCGCATGAGAGAGAAAGAGAGTTCCGTTCCTGATCCTGATCAGCGATGGAGGCGCCAGGTGGCTCACGAAAAAAAGTGGAAAATTGATGGAAAAACTCGCACAAAACTTTGGAACCAGTGGCCTCTGGAAGGTCAAAACTAAGGCACACTGGCGGGGGTGAAGATGTGCAGCCAAAAACAAATTTCCAGCATCGTGGATATAGCGGATGCACGATCACTTCTTTGGCAGGGCATTCGCATTCTACTCTCTGGCATTCTAGCTTATTCCCGTTCTCTCTCTCTCTCCCTCTCTTTATCTCTCCGTTGACTCCATAAAGAACGAAGAGAATTCATTTCCAGCGAGCGAGCGAACACGGCGACAGAAAAACCAGTTTCTGTGTTCTGTGTCTCTCTCTTGGCGCGCGCGTTCGCCGTACGGTACTACACACCCGGCATCATCCTTTGTGCCAGCGGTAGTAGGGTGTAGAGGTTAGTGAGGTTCGCACGGCTGGCGCGTGGGGATGGAGGGCGGTAACAAAAGCGGCAGTAATTTAGGTCATCAACCTTGCATGTGGGTTACTGAGGCCAACGACACCGTCTCCTCATCGTCGTCGTGGTCGTCGTCATCATTGCTGGCGCGGCACCGAACCATGATGATGTCTCACTATCATCCTCATCATCGTTGTCTCTTCTCTTCCTCTTTTGCTTCTGGAGCATCTCTCGCTCTGTTGCTGTTGCTCGCATTGCCCTTTGTGCCAAGAGTGTGCAACGGTGTCGGCGACGATGCATAACCGTAACATCGGTCACGAGCACCTTTTCCGATTTTGCAAATCCCTTCGATACGCCCGCATCATGATCTCTTTTCCTTGCTGATCTTGAATAATTGTGTGAACTTCAACAAAAGTCAATCTCGAACAGTGGATTTTGGAGTTAAAAAATATCCAGAAAATAAAAATAAATTAAAAAGACTTGGCGCGAATACAGCACCATAAACAACTGAACGTAACTGTCACCGACAGGACAAAGAAGACACCGGCGGGCCGCGGGTGCTCGTCGACCTGACGCTGGAGCAGAGCCAAACAAAACCAAAACAAAACAAAAACCACCCTCCCGAATAATGTGTGTCACAACATATAGACTGGCGTCGAAATAAGGCGCACATTAACGTCAACAATGGACACAGCAGCAGCAGCAGCAGCAGCAGCCGAAGCACCTCCGTTGTTGCGTCACTCCTAGCGTCGTAGCAGGCAATCACAACGTTGTTGTTGATTTTTTTTTTGCGACGATCCCGAACTCCTCCTGCTTCCTTCTCCCTTTTCCGACACTTCTCCTCATCGATGGTCACTTTGTGCGAGTACATATTCTTTGCTGGCCGCGGTTTGCGGTGGTGGCGCGTTGTTTATCTGTCTTTTTGGCCATTTTTTTTTGGCGGGAGCTTTTGCTCGATACACACAAGGGCGGTGGGGTGGATGAGCACGAGAGCGCAGTGTGCACCTCGCGTGCGCGTTGGTAATGGTTTTTCGGGAACATTCGATGCGTTCCGTGTGCGATACGATATACACGTACGGCGCGCTCCGCTGGTCAACGACATGAAGACGGTAATAAAGAGGACGAGTGTCCTTGGGGGGGCATCCTCGGATATCCGTGCGTATCAGTCAGGGGTGGAGTTGTCTGTTGATGAGGCGGTTTTGAGTCTTGTCGGTAGTCTTATTCAAACAGATCAGTTTAGATTGGAGGTAAATCGTTTTTAGATCCACTTTAACATCCATTTGGATTTGATTTTCAGAGCATCATCGGACAGTTGAGTGAAAACAGTATTTGAAACTGAAACAGAATCAGTTTGGATATTTTTTTTAGATCAACTGTCAACAAATTAAAATTTTATTTAAATTTAAATTTTAAGATCCATTATCCTTCAGTTAATCAGTTGACAGCCCGAGAGAATAACGAGCTACAAACACCGATACTAAATGAATCAAAGATGGCTTCGCGCCTCTCCAGCTTTGTTACCATGCATTTGACAGCTAAAGCTGCTGCACTCCGTGTAGCCTCTTTAGTAGCCATTGAACTGCAACCAGAAGTCGCCGTCGTTGGGGGGTGACCAAACACAATGGTGGTAGCCCTCGGTTCGGTTCGCGCGCGGGGATACTCTCGAGGTCTATTAAAATGGATCAACCAATTGGCTAAGCAGCAGCAAGCACAATCCCCCCATCGAGAAAAAGGGGATGAAGACGTAGAAGAAGAAGTGGCCTAAAACGGGATCTCGAAGGCGCGCGAAACGCGAATGCAACCAGTCGTCGTCGTCGTCGTCGTCGCAGTCGACCCTTTCGACGACGGTGCATTGCACGCGCAAAAACCAAACCGAAAATGGTGGACCCAGAAGGGGAGGGTGGTGAGTAGAGAAGGGGGTGGTGATCGTGGTGGCGGTACGGTTGTGGCCCTGAGCGCTGAACAGAGTGGAGTAAGAGCAGCAGCAGCATGGCCTGTAGGGGCCAGGATGAAGCAACAGAGTGACAGAGAGAGAGAGAGAGAAAGAACGAGAGAGCGAGAGAACGAACAACGGTCGTCGTCGTCGTCGTCGGCACAACGGCGGCCATCTGGGCCTGGTAAGGGCGCACGCGAAAAAGGTCTTTGCACTGTTAATGTGTCAATGCTACCCAGCAGCAGCAGCGCCAACCAGCCCTCGCCAGCCTGCTTTGCTGCCGTTGTTGCTGCTGAACCAGCACAAAAATGAACACGCGCGCGCGAGCTCGGTCAACCGCGTCCGCACTCCCCCTTTCAAGCCATACCGTGCGAGATCCGCTTTCAACACCGCGCGCTCCTCCTTGTCGATGATCATCGTGGTCGTCGTCGTCGTCGTCGTCGTTTCTAGAAAAGTAAAAAATCCTCAGAAAACGGCTTCGGATTCGGTGTGTGCTGCGCGTTCATCCGACTGTTGGTTGGGTGAATCCGTTGCTAGGGTTAGAGCGATGAATCCTTCGTTCGTTCATTCAGTCACCAAGCTTTGGAAAGGGTTGGGGCTTCGGTGTGGTGCGGAGCCTGGGCTTCTGGTGTGGCTCTCTGCGGTGGTGTGTTCTGAAGGTTAGTGCCCACTCGCGCGCCACTGTTTTCCTTCTCTTTTTCGCTCGCTCACTCTCTCTCTCTGTCTCGTTCTCTCCAAGGTTCTATGCGGCCAATTGAATCGAAGTCACACATATGTTGCTGCTGCTGGTGGTGGAGCTGCTGGGCTGGTGCCTGGTCTGGTCTGGTGAATGGGGCCGAGGGAGGCCATCGTACGCAACACAACGTGTGTGTCTCCATCGGTGGCGTGCGCATGTGTGTGCGTGTCGATCGACCTCGTTCTCGTCCGATTGGCTCCGTCCGATCAGGGAGACCAGAAAGGGTGCAATGAACCCCGGGTCCGAGTGCCCGTCTGTTCTATGCCGACTTGGACAGACTTCTCGCGCGCTGTTTGTATAGTGTGTCTCTTTCGCAAGACACACGGCGACCAGCGACAGCAGCAGCAGCAGGCGACGCGATACTCACTCCCCAATATCGCCACAAGCTGAGCCTCGCATTTCAAGCCAGCTTCAAGTTTCAACTCGAGCACATAGCGGTTGATGGAAGGCTTTGACTCGTAACTGTTCTATGTGTCGCCTGACTCCTCCTCCTCCCGCACGGGCTGGTGCGCACGAAAGAATGGAAATTATGCTGTGCCCCCCTGTTCGTTCTGTTGATTGTACAATTTGTCCCGTTTGTTACTGTTGAGCGTTGAGGGGGGGAGCAGCAACAAAAGGTAGCAAGGTTTGAAAATTAAGCATTTCTGATGATGATGATGATGATGTTGGTGGCAATTGGTGGATAAAGAATGAAACAGGTGACGGATTGTGCGGTGCATAACTAACCAATTATGCAACGTGCATTGCTCACGCTCTGCCTATTTTTTTTTGGGTGGAAAATTCTAATATTAACCATTATTCCAGAACTCTGTATAACGAGAATGAGAGAGGAAGAACGAGAGAACCCCCAATAGGTAGCGCCGGGGTATAACTGTAAACCAGCGATGTGGCTCACTTCTTGTTCTTACTATCTTATTATTAGGACAACGTCCGCGGCGCGACACTGGTTCTGGGGTTCTGGTTCTGCCCATTTTGCATACCAAATCCCCACCACCCACTCGCCACCACTGTGTGTGTGCGTGCTCTCGTGTTCAGCCACAAGAGCGAACCAGATTTTTCTTCGTCACCAACTCTGGAACCTGCCCTGCCCGTCGTGGTGTAGAGTTATGCTGGAATCCAGTTTTCATCCAGCTGTTTCTTATGCCGCCGTTGCTGAATCGCGGTTCACGGCGCGCTCATGTTGCACTTTTCTTGTCGGCTCCCCCTCCACCGCCCCTTTCTTCTCGGTCGGTGCCAAAAAAAATCCGGTTCACGCTGTTGTGTCCCGGTGTCCGGTTTACGAAATTTTGAAATTCTTCTGAGTCAGGGCATCGATCGCATGACTCACCACCACATCTTTTCGCCCGCCCCAAAGAGTGGTTCCAGGGATTCGGTTCCAACGGTTTTTACCACCTTGCTGTGGTGGTTGCAAAGCCCAAAACGCGGTGATGGGAATGTGAATGAGTCATTACTGCTGCGATGGCAGAAAACAATTTTCCGGAGGAAAGGATTTCATTTTTTAAATACTGTGAGTTGAGTGAGTAATCTAGTAAGTCATTAAACGATTTACGCGCGAATTCACTTCGAATATCGTTCCCTGCTACTGACAGTAACAAAAAAAAAACAATCAACAAACCAACACTGTAACCCCTCAGGCAGTTTTTGACGGATGGAAAGCGGAAATAAAGGGGGAAAAGTGCAAGTAGTAGCGTAGCAGCACTAACCAAACATCGACATGCTGCGTAATGCGAGTGCCAACAAAACAACAACAACAACAGAAGCGAAGCCCGAAATGAAAAACCATTCCAGCAGGCAGAAAGTTCAAAGACCTTGCTCTGTATGCGGGGCAATGCACGCTTCCTGTTGCCACTTCAACCATCCGCCGCCCCCAAAAAAAAAAACAACCATGGGACGAGTCACGACCGAGCGACCGAGAGCTGCTGCGAGATGCTTCAACGCGTTCAGCGGTCTCTCTATAGGCGCCTGCACAAGGGGTAAGGCCGTGGACGCGTTACGAAGCGAAGGTAGTAATTAATGTAATTTTTGGAAAAACAAACGCCAAAGGCCGCGATCACGCAAAGAGGCAAACACACCCGTCTCCGTCGTCGGTCGTGATCGTGATCGTGTTTCGTAAGACGGCACTGATTCTCCCCTGCTGTCCTCCCTCCCCCAGTGGACGGGTGCGGTCAGGCATGGCGCAAGGCGAAAGAAAGTGGCGGAACTTCTCCTTTCGTGGCTCCCGCGGTCGCGCAGCGGCGTGGCGTCTACGTGTTGTTCGGTGCGTTCGCTTGAGAAAACCCAAAACAAAACAAAAAAAAAAACAACCAAACCAGCGCCAAAAGGCGAATGCCCTCCGGTGGAGCCCAGCGTTTAGCGAACAGTAGAGCAACAGAGGGTGGAAAAGAAGAGAGGAAATTCCCAAAATACCACAACACATCGCGTAAGGGAAGGAAAAAACATTAGAAAGATGGAGCACGAAAGAGAGAAACGGAGCGTAAAGATGATGGGAAAAAACGACATTAAACTCCTAATCGTAAGAAAGAGAAATTGAACGAAAAAGAAGCGCGAAAGATGTGGGGAAAAGGTGAACGAAATGATGGTGGAAGAAGATGAGGCGAAAGAACTGGACAAGAAGACTTGGTAGTAGGAAGTCAACGCTCTCCTCCATGCTGCGAGAGTGGAAAAATAGAAAATCAAAACAAACCCCAAAGTAAAAGAGTTAAAGGAAGTAGGGCTTGAAGGGGGGGTGATGTGCGAAGGGGTTGTTTTTCGGCTGCTTTGCCGGTCATTGGCCCCATTTTGCCCTGAGACGCGCGCAGTACCTCCAGTAATCATGATGACATGATGCTCGATGATGACTGATGACTGATGGCTGATGAAGGGTGAGGCAGAGGCTGGTGGTAGTTAACACAATTGCATAATATTCCAAGCAGCGAGAGCAACAACATCAATCGCGCAGCAATCGTAGTAGCCGCGTCGCACGGTCGCCATCGTTACGCGCGCGCGAAATCAACCTCCGAGGACGTGCGCCATGTTTTTACAAGGGGCGGCATGGGCGAGTTGATGGCTTCAGTGGTTCCGTTTCGCGCTCCACTATGAATCCCCGTTGGTGGTCGAGAGGGACAGCAGGAGTTCAAGAGATGAAGAGAAGGAGGAAAGGGGGAGAAAAAGTGGCAGATATCACACACGCGGAAATGCCAACTTCATCCCCATCGTCGTCATTATTATCATCATCATCGTCGTCGTCGTCGTCGTCGTTCGTCTCTCGGTGTCATGGCATATCCTGGTGGCGAGCGTTTGCGTAACCAACGGGGAGCAACATGGCGACCGGCTAAGATCACGAACGACCGATCGCTCTCTCTCTCGCTCTCTCCTGTTTTTCATTCCTCCATCTTTTAGTTATGCTGATGACGTGGTCGTGGTCACTCCAGCGCCAGATCGATCTCGATCGGTCATTCACTTCCTTGCTTGCTTGAGCGCGCGCTTGATTCGCTCTCCCTCTCTCTCTCCCTGATCGTGCATTTCCTTTCGTCTCGCTTTCGCGCGATCGTGATCGTGGCAGCCATGTTTTGACCAAAAATAAACCAAAGCAACCATCATCCCCCCGGGTTCGCTACCCCTTTTCGCAGCATCATCTCCTCTTTCTCTCTGTGTCTCTCTCGTCTCTTTTACACCGGCTTCGGTCTCTCGCTCTCTGTCTAGTGATCGATCGATTGATCGTGTATCGATGTTGGGTGAAAAGCATAGCTAGAATGCTGTTTGTGCGATGAGAGACACCCAAGACACAAGGGGTGCGTAATTATAGGTCGGCGATCTACATTCCCGTTTTATACCGTCTCTTTCGCGTTCAGATCACTGCCCGCCCTGATGCTGCTTGCACTCTGGATTGAGCACGTTCTCGATTCGATCTCGAGACACAGAACATTCTTTGTGTAGTGTAGCCCATAAGTAGGGCTCACTCCTCCTTTGCAAGACACTGGCAGCTGTTGCCCGCCGGTGAGAATGGCGAGTGTGTGCTGTGGAGTGCAATGACACTTGTCTCGTGCCATTTGCCCTGTGGCGCTGCTTCTGAACCAGTGGAATGTTCTCGGTTTCCAGCCAATCCCAAGTGACCCAAATCTCGCTTCCTTTTTGATGTTAATAAACAGGAACATCGATGGTTTTGCAAAAAGATTTAAAGTTTAATTTGTGGAGAATTATGTTTGTGATTAATGTCCTAAATGTCCGAATGGATTGGATCATTCCAACCGTTACGAGATTGGTCTCTGGTCCAGAAAGGCTCAAGCTCTCGGTGTACAGGATACTGGAATGGGACGAGACGAGAAGTCACGAGAGGGAACCTCCACCTCTATATTCTACATCTGCTGGGGTCCGTAAACCCAGTGTCACTGAACTCGTTCCACAACCTCTGGACCAATTGTGGGATACCAAACACAACCAGTCGTCGACCGCCACCGTGGTCTAACCAGCTGGGCTGGTCAGTGTTCGGTATTCTTATGCAACATCCAGTTCCAGGTGTGTGCTAAACCAGAACCAGAACCGGACAGGATTAGCGACCGGGGGGGGATATATCTTAGAAGGCTAGATTGAATGGCCCGTTCTCACGACATCCAGCTGGTCACCTGAGGGGTGATTCATCTTCCAGTATTCCCCCCAAGTGGGTCCCGGTCAGAAATTTTTCCTCTGTAGTTATACGATTTGAACATGTTTTGAAAGTACATTACAGAGAATCGAGCACATTTTTTTTTGTGCAGCATTCCATCAATGCATGATGGAGAAGTGTATTATTTATGCAATCGTGTATTGCTCATGGCATGCCCAGTGGGCGGGCGCATAAAGGGTGGTCGGTCGGTTGTTCCGTGATTTCCGAACTTTTGTGCCCCCCCGCAGGCCGCTTTTTGTAGGCCAGCAGCAGCAGCACAATCACCACCGTCGGTGAGTGAGTAATGTATTTCCCCCAAAAAATGCGCGAACATAACATACAACAACCACCACGACCATGGTGATGATGGTGGCGGTGGGATCCCCATCGACGACGACGACGACGACGTGAAAGGTGAATGAACGTTTCATCAACAAATTCAACCCCATTGTCCCCGTCCCGCAGTCCCCTCGATGGTATTTCATGTGACGTCATCTTGGCCGCGCTCGATGGTTTGTGCTCTGCTGGCCAGCAGCAGCACCAGCAGCAACGGGCTTCCTAGTTTCCTTCTGGACAGTGACCGACGACGACGCACATTTGCATAT
This sequence comes from Anopheles aquasalis, assembly GCF_943734665.1. Classification (NCBI taxonomy): domain Eukaryota; kingdom Metazoa; phylum Arthropoda; class Insecta; order Diptera; family Culicidae; genus Anopheles; species Anopheles aquasalis. The sequence continues at coordinate 5,618,996 of NC_064878.1, read as the reverse complement.
TTCCCAATCGAATTGTTGTGGGCAAGAGGTGGAGGAGGAGGAGGCGTAGTAAAAACGGCACAACAACAGAAAGAGAGAGAGCCAGAGAGAGAGAGAGAGAGAGAGAGAGCGCGAGTTCATTGAACCCCCCGGTCCGTTACAGAACGCGACGATCGCGACGTCGTCGTTGTGGTCGTCGTCGTCTTCCTTCGTCATCATCATCGTGTTCAGGTCGTCGGACCCACACCGATCTCCTCTTCTCTGTTGCCCACTTTCTCGTCGCTCTCGTCACGGCGCGCTCCCACTCGGCGGCGGTTATGCTGCTGCTGTCTTCTCTTATGAAGCGCGAGCGCGCGCCCGTGTTCTGCCTGTTGTGTGATGCGCGCGATGCGTGTTCTGATTGCAGGGCCTGTGTGAGGTTTATGCCCATCGCAAAATGCGCGCCCCAACCGGGACTTTTGACCTGCCCTGCCTGCCGGTGCGCGAGAGAGATGATTGACGGTGAAAGAAGCGCGCCGCGCAAGTAGAGTCTCCCCCCGAACAAGTGCCGCCGTGGGGCGCATAGTCAGTGAAGGTAGAAAATGTTAAGAATTTGACTTCAGGAAAGGAGGAAGTCAGAGGACGAAGGGGTACACACGTGTTTTCCGTTAATTCTTGCTCTCGCCTTTCACCCAGTTTTTTTTGCGCGCTCGTAACAGTGCGGAAGTGGCGCGTTTCTTTAGAGCGCTCCGATAGGAGGGAGGATGTAAACATTGAAATCCCCGCGGAATAACGAGGGCACGAGCTCGAGCTGTGTTATCAGTACACGAGATCGCGTTGGCGGAACTCTAGTGAGCGCGCAATTCTTGATCAGTTAATTAGGTCAATCCAACAGCAGCAGCATCAAAGGGCGGGGGGACACTAGTTCCTGTTGATGATGATGTGTCTACTCTAAACTCTATACGTCACCGTCAGCGACTCTCTATCAGGTTGGTGGTCATTGCCTTTTTGCACCACTTTTCCACCAAACCACCACCCCTTCCCTTTAAAAGAGGGTGGTAGGTGAAGTTACGGTGCCTTTTCTCGAGGCCTTTTGCTTCTGCTTCTTCGTGTCTAGGCGGCGTCGGTGGCAAAGAATGGCCACCACCGCGTGGTCGTCGATTCTCGCACACAACACATACGCTCGCTCGCTCGCTCGCTCATCTTATGATGTGCACGACGACCGCGCGAGCCCTCCCTGACTCGCCGGTTCAATGACATTTTGTAGTGTAGCGAGAAGAATAGGACAGGGAGGTGAGAGAAGGCGCGGTCTCAGCCCCCCTTTCTCCGCTAGAAGTCGAAGATCATCGAGCGGGGTCGGTCGGTTGGTTGGTCGAGTGCCCGCGCGCCTGATGCTCCACTTTGATGTTGGAGCACCACCACCACCCTGCAGAGCGTTCGCTAGTTCGTTCTGTGCAAAGTCATCGCTCCTCTTCGCTTAGTGGCTTAGTACAGCATTCTCGGTGCCCTTCTCTCTCACTCTCTTTCCGCTTTTCTCTGGGCTTTTCTTATGCTCTAGTTCTATTTATAGAACAGCGCACATGGCGTTTAGCGTGATTTTGCAGTTTTTACTCGCTTACTAGTGTAATCATTTTTATGCTTTCCGATCATCTGTCAGTTACTTGTTTAGTGTGCTTAATTTCCGGTTAATATGTGCTATTTTTTCAACTTTACTGGAAACTGGCAATTTTTGTTTGTTTTTTTTTCGATGTTTTGTTTGCTTTATTATTCTTTTTTCTTTTTGTCTCATCTGTGTAGTATGTTTATTGATGAAAGAACTAATTTTCTTATGTACTCTTATTGGGTACCTTTTTTTTTGTTTCACAACAAATTTGTCAAAGCATTTTCATTTTTACACAATTTCTTTTTTTTGTTAGTTTCATCGCTAATGTTATGCTATGTTTCTTTTATTTCTTCTCTCATCTTGTTTTTTTAAATGTTTTCTCCTGGTGGTTCCTCTTTGGTTTTGTTTTAACTATCGATAATAACGCCCTTCTCAGACCTTTATTAGGTTAAGGAAGAATGATCATCATCATGGTTTTGTTTTTTTATGTTGTAAACATTCCATCCCGATTGCATCATGTTGCTGCTGTTGATTTTAGACGTACAATAATAGCGCCTTATGGTGGCCCCTCCTCGTACCTCGAATCGACTCTTCCCCATGAGAGAAGCTCAAATGTCACCTTTCGGGCGGTGTTTTATTCCGGCGGCTAATCACGCGACGACGATGACCACACGGGCGGCTCTGCTCACACGACGATCAAAACAACATCCCCGTACGGGTTTATGCTTTTTCGGCACGAAATGGGCGCGCACACGATGCTAGCGGCCGGCACGCTGTTAGCAAAAGTGTTAGTATCTAGTTCCGTCCGAAAGTAAGCGAGCAAGCGAGCGACCGAGTGAGAAAGAGAGAGAGAGAAGGAGGAAGGTCAACGAACTGCTACGAGCGGTCTAAACCGGCGACTGACCATTAAAATACGGCGCGTTAAGGGGGGAGACCACGGTGATGCCGGTGCGACATAAAACTATCGCGCGCGCTTCTCTTGCGCAACACATGCACTCCTTCGCTACCACCACCACCACCTTGGCCATGCCATTACGACGCGGCCGGTCGTGGTCTCTCTGTGGCCCGGTGGATGCACGCGCAAAAATAAGGCCAGGAAGACAGGAGGTGGGTGGTGGTTGGGTTGTGTGTGAATGTGAAGCAGCCTTACATAACCCCTTTCCTTCATCTCTACATTTCTCTCTTTCTCTCGAGTGTGCTTGCTCGTGCTCACTCTCTCTCTCTCGGTCAGATGGGGAGCTTTCACGTCCGGGTATACCCCACAACATCATCACCTGGCCAAGGGGTGGAGGAGGATGGGGTGGTTTTCGCGCTTTCTTTTACCACCTCCTCTCTCTCTCTCTCTCTCGCTTGCTCTCGCGTACTCCTAAACTCACTAGCTGTCTCTCTTCTTCCGCAATCAGCGCCAGTCGACGAGGGAAGAGAGCCCCACCGAAGTGTGGTCGACGACTACTACGTTATGTCATGGCTCATGGCGGGTTCGTCGCTTATGGTGCGCGCTTTGCCAGCCAGCCAACCAGATCTCTAAGCAAATTTCCGAATATCGGTAACGGTGTTTTGGCGCTTCGCTTCGCTCCACCCGCACACTCCGGAGTTGACAAACATGATGTTGCGAGAGAGGAGGAAGGAGGGTGGGGTGTTGCCACTAATATTGTGAGGCAAATTCGTCGTCGTCGTCGTCGATGTTGTGTTGTGCATAATACGATCTCTCTCTCTCTCTTCTCGTGCTCTGGTGCTGGTGCTCGCATACATGTTCTATGTCATGACTTTTGGTTTTTTGTTCTTTCTTTTCTTCATGTTCCGCTACGATGGCGTCGTCCCCCCATGGATAGATTAGCAAATAATGGGCTTGGTGGCATGTGAGGGCTGCGAGAGTACAGTTAGAGAGCGACAGAGCTTAGGAACACGTGGGGAAAAGGGAGGGAGTGGGTGGTCGAACAACAAACAGCACAACAATTTTTCACACTTTCGTAATCGGCCGCGCACAATCGTCACAAATCGTGATGATGTTGCCGCGATGCTGCTTGCGTACCGAAGGTCAGTGCCCTCTCGAAGTGCCCCTTCCGATGAGGTGCGGAGTGGAAGACGGTGGTGGGGGAGAGTCAGAAGCCGGAGCTTAGAAAGGTTACCAGGTGTGCTTATTCTCGGTTCTGGTTCATAACCATCGCATGCTGTTAGCGGGAATTCCAGGATTTGGGTTACTCTGCTCTTTAGCTCAAGGGTTGAATTATGATTATTCTTTATTTTATTTCTTTGTGTTTCATCTTGGATTGTATTACTTTTGTTTTATTTTGTTAAAGTTCCCATTTTGATTTGGTTTCATTTTTATCTATTGATTAATTTTTTCAAACCTTGTTTTTTTCTGCTTTTTCTTTATCCTAATCTGTTGTTTGTTTTCAATTTTTAGTTCCAATTTTCATCTATTAGTATTGTGTACTGAAAATGCTACTAAGTTTGATATACCTTTGCTTGTTTCAATAGTTTTTAACCTCTTCTGTTGTGACTATTTCTTCATTTTGCAATTTCTATCATTAATCGTTGCGCTGCTTCTCAATACCGGTGTTGTTTTGCCTCTTTCCTTTTCTAGTTTTTCCTTATTTTTTGGTTTATGTATCTCCATTGATAACAAAGCTCCGCTCTGTTCTCGCAGTTCGTTTGCTCCACGTTCTACGTTTGGCGCAAAACAGCTTCTTCTGTTCGTTTCTGGGAACGCCTTGCAGCTGTGCAAACACAGTGCAAGGAAGAACTCAATACGTTTGTGTTCGTATTTTTGCACAGAAACACTTCGCGCACGCACTGTACGGCGATGGGTACCGGTTGGCCCCAAAAAAGCCATATGAGTCAGTGTCAACGTGGTAAATCCCGTGCCGTGACGAGAAGTGGTCGTCGTCGAGTTCGTTATCATTGTAGGCGGCAAAAAACCATGTGCTCCTTTGGTCGCAAAAACACGAGCAAGCTCGACTTGGGGTTATGCAGACAACAACGAGAACAACGGCAACAGAAAGGCGGAAGAAGAGGCTCCCACCCTCTCTCTCTCTTTCTCTCTGTCTCGGACATCGCGGTGACTCTCGCGCGCCGCCCGGTCACTGAGAAGAAGAGGGCAATGAACTCGCTCATTCTCCGTGCCGTGCGCTCGCCCAGAGCCTTCTGGTCTCTGGCTCCTTGTTGGTCTGGTCTGGTCTGGTCTGGTCTGGTCCAGTGCCCGGGTCTCCCGAGACTTGGGGGTGCACGAGACGAGCGCGCGCGATCATCGCGACCGCATCCACGTTGTCTTCCGTTCTCCACCCTGGCCCTGGCGCGCGTCGTTCGCACTCTCTCTCTCTCTCTCTTGTGCTCGTGCTCTGGCCTGGGATATCGGGGCCACTGACCGAGACGCGCCAGCAGACCCCGTTCGGTTGCATTCGCTACAGAGAGGGAAGGGGGGATCGGTCAACGCGCGACGGCAGCGACGGTGCATTAAACTACTTTTTATGGCCTGTTGTACCCCATGAAGCGCCGTGAGCAGATTATGAGCCAAGAGACGCTTCCCAGACGACAGCAGCAGCATCCCGGCCGCAGTAGTAGTAGTAGTAGGCCACGACGCTCGCAGCTCTTTGTGTCTGCACCTCGTGTGGCCTACTGTGGCGAGAATGCACTCTCCCGGTGGAGGGCGTCGTGCGTAGTAGTAGCCAGTAGTAGTTGCTATTGGATATGCACCACCACCACCACCACCACCACCTTCGCCATTTGTTTCACGCGATCGTGATGGCGAGCGACACGCATTGTTTACTTGGATTGCATTGCAATCATGCGTTGTCACCGCCTCACGTGAAGAGGAGGCGCTCTATCGATGTGTCATTTGCAGCAGCAGCAGTAGGCTCTCCATTAATTGCGAAACCATCGCGCGCCACCCGAAATGGATGAAATGTCAAACGGAAACGGACCACATACTCCGTTTTGTTTACCTTTATCTGTCAACAACCACAACGGTGCGGTGCTGCTGCCTTGTGTTGTTGTCAGTGAGTCATTGCTGTTGTGTTGGGCTGTTTTTGTGCGAAATTTTGTGCCACCCATTGCTGCTGCGCGATGGTGGAGAGTCTTCCTTTTTTCGTTTTTCGTGTGTCGCGCTTTGTTTGAGCCTTCACCCTGCCTGTCTGCCTTGTCACCGCAGGTGCTGTGTTTATCAGATGAATCATGGATACTATAGCCTCTGGCTGGCTGACTGGCTGGCTCGGTAGGCCAATGACCTCGCGCCATTGTGAGACGGATGTGCCTGGAAACCTCAATTTTCCTCCAATATATTGCGCGAAAAGCGAACTTGTGGGGGATGATGCCGTTTTCCCACTTTCTCACTCACATACTCTGCTGTGTGTCGTCGATTGGAATGCCAATTCTCACGGCTCACTTCAGAGGCGCGCCCCACCCCCCGAAAAAGGCAAGATCTCACCCTTTTCATTTGCACTGTTGCTGCTGCTGCTGCTGCTGTTTGAGACCAAGGCGCGCGCACAAAGGCCCTGAAGAGGAGATCAAGCCTCATAATCTGTGTTGCTGCTGCTGCTGCTACTGAGGTGCTTGGCCTCGGCCTCGCGCACACCGAAATTCCTCTCACTTTCCGCGAACAGCCGCGCGCACAAAGGTGAGGAACAAGGAAGGTGCGACCATCGCCAGTGTGCCAGAGCAGCATGGCCTACTCAAACTCCCCGTAATTACGACAGCCCCCCCCCCAGAGGGGGGCGAACTGTCAGATGGAGCGAGCCAGAGTATCATCCCCCCCTTTTGGTATGTGTTACGTACATCAGAGCGAGAGAGAGCGCGCGAAGCAAAGAGGTTCACGCGCGGCCGCCAGAGCAACGACAACCGCGACTACGACGACGACGATGAGGTGGTTGACCAAAAATTAGGTCACGAAACCAACTCTTCTCCCCCCCCTCACGGCGCTCGTTCGTTGGTGGTCTC
>NC_064878.1:5595000-5607500 GCF_943734665.1 Anopheles aquasalis | reverse complement strand
ATCGCTTTGCTCCTTCTACCAACGGCGCTATGTTGCAGAGGGTTGGTGGTTGTTGGGGGAGAGGGTGCGACGAACGACCTCCGTTCCAAATCCGGAGTGCATTCACCTCTACTCGATGATGATGGCCGTCGGTTGGCCGTCCGTTGATCGCCATTGTGTCAGCGTGCGTACGTGCGTGTCTTGTCTTGTGTGATGGGGCCCTGTTTTTTTTTTCATGCTGCCTCCTCGGTTCAACCACATTTTTACTGGGTCGAGGAGAGCCAGAGTCGCAGGCAGAGGCGCCGTGTGCGTGAGCGAGAAGGGCGGCTGTGTGATTGTGACGGAATTAGGCAAAGTTTGAAGTTTCACTTTCTCGGCCTCTTTGTGGGTGAGCTGATGAGGAAGGAGAGGATGGTAGTAGTCCCATTGCACACTCCTCTCTCCCCCCTCGCGTATCTGTCTCTTTCGGGAACAGAGCAATCCATGGGAGGGGTTGGGGTGCTTCTTCGCACTCATCCATGTTTCGTAACAGATTTTTTGGAAGCAGTAGCGCAGCAGTAGGAGCAGTGGTAGTAGCAAGCATCCAGAGGAAGATGAGGAGAGAGTACTTTCTTCTATCGGAGAGAGGGAAGCTCAAGGATAAGTGGTTTTTGGTGTCCTGAAGGCTCATAAAACCAGGTCGCCCATGTCACCATTTTACTGCGTAACCTTTGGTAGTAATTGGTTGCAAATTACACACCCCTCTCTAGTGTGGATCGCTCTGGTCTCCTCCTATTCCTCTGGGATAACACCACACTCCTCATTGAATCTCCATCCGCGTGCGATCTCCATTTTGCATTCAGCGCCAGCCGCGGCTCAGTTGCTCCCGCAAAACTTTCGTTTTCTATTTATATTATTCGGGGTGCACAGCGCGCTGGGGAAGGTAGTAGTAGTAGCAGCAGTAGTGATGGTGTAGTGGACCACAGCAGACTGCTGCTGCACGTCTCGGCGCTCTCTAGCTCTGCTCTGGCGATCACACGCGATCCCCATTTTTGATTCCTTATTCCCGCGCACACCAAGGTACGCAACGAATCCATCTAATGCACAACAACCAACCTCCCACCACCCCACCCACCACTCTTGAGTCTGGGCTGGTGTGTTCATCTGTTCAAGCAAAATGAACCTCGGTGGCGGTAGCGAGCGCAAAATTCATGTTTCGCAGAAAACGATCCTAGCAGCCGCGGCTCTCTCTCATCGTTACCTGCTGGCGTTTTGGCTCTCTCTCTCTCTACTCTCGCTGAGCGAGTTTATGGGAACGGCAAACACCGTGGTGAGGTGGGGATACCCCAAATGAAATGGCCCTCGACCGTGTGCGCTCTGCTGCCTGCTGCTGTCCCGGGGCCGCTAGGCTCGCGAGCAGAGCACGCGGGTTCGTTGACTTCTATGTCGGTCATGTACGGTCGTTCACTTGCTTTTACAATTCATGCCGCCGGCTCGCGAGAGTGAGCGAGAGCGAATGCTCTCTAGCTAGGTCCAGGTCGTGCCGTGCCGTGCCGTGCCGTGCCGGTGACAGCAACAACCGAGCAGGCGACGAACGCGGTGTTTCGGTTTTGAAGGTTTTGCTCTCGCTCTCGCTCACTCTTTCCACTGTTCGTTCTCGTTCGTGCTCTGTCGTGCTGCTGCTCATGATCACGGTGATGATGATGATGATGGTTGCCTCACTGTCTACCGCCTGCTTTGGTTGGCTTGGTTGAGCTCATTTCGTCGTCGTGTGGTGTGCGATGGATGGGAAGCACGACGAATTTAGGTTGCATTGCGCGCACACCCCTTTGCTCCCTCTCCCCTCTCGATTTCCCTCCCAGCTTGGGGGTGATGGCCACCGTCTCTTAATATGGTTGGGCAACTGTATGTGCGACCGTTGCCGCCGTCGCCACGACAGGCGCGTTGCTGCACATAAAAAAGGCGAGCTCTCATTAGAGCGCAGAGGAGGAAGTAACGACGATGAGATTCTGCTTTGAGTCAGCTGCTGCTGCTGCTGTTGCCTGCTCGTTAACTGTCGCTCTGTCGCTTCTAGGAAAAGGGTTTGAGATCAAGGAGACGCCACTCCACGACGGACAGGGGTCCCGTGCTTGTGACCTAATTCAACACTTGCTCCACGATCTCCTTTGCGCTTGTGGTGGGAGCATGAAAACATTTGGAAAAATATTTGTTTTGAAATAAATTAATACACACGAGATCATTAGTCACACGAGATCCAAAAATGGATCAATGGTCCGACCGTGCGTCTCCATTTTGCACACACATATCACAGTGTGGTGGTGTGTGGTGTGGGGAGGAGTTATGTAAAATCTCCCGAGGCACTCGATCGCACGCCGTTTGACTGGGAAGTGTGTTCCATGATTTCACTTTCGTGTGCATCGCATGCACACGTACGCACGCACTGCAGTTGTGGTTGTTGAGTGCGAAAGTGCGAACTGCCTTCATGGCAGAGTGAACAGCAAGAAGCCGCCCTCCGGTGTCTGTTCCGGGTTAGGTCGCTAACCAACTTTCACCTCCGGCTACTCCAGGCACCATATGCACGCTCCCTCTGTCTCTTTACTCCATTTCCTGACTACCAACAAGCAGCACCACCACCTTGGATGTGGCCCGCTGGTTCACAATTGGTTCGCTCTCTGTCTCTTTGCTCGACAGAAAGTGAAACTACACTCTATCCCCCAGCAGCAGCAGCAACAGCAGCAGCATCGCACTACCACCCCAAACCCAGGGTGAAAGTGTCGATCCCCCCCACAGTGCGCACGCTAACCAGCACCAGCGCAAGCTCTGCTGACCAAGCGACGGCAGACGATGAAAATGAAAGTCCAAACTCCCCCTCCTCCTGCACTCGATCACGATCGTCGGCGTAGCTCCGTTGAATATCTCATTCATTATTAGCGGAGGAAGAGAAGAGGTATCAGTGTTGCAGAGACCAACATCCTTCCTCCCCCTGTCTGGTGATGGTGGAGGAGAACTGGGTGGAGGCGCTACATGCAAAAGTGGGCCAACCCATGACGAACCCTTACGCGTGCGGTGCGTGCGGTCAACGAACTCGTGGTGAGTTCGTCCGGTTACTGGGCGCAACGGGGGTTTCCAGTTGACGAATCAACCACCAGCAGCAGCAACAGCAGCAGCGAGTGGCTGAGACCATACAATGTGTTGTGTTGTTTGCTGTCATTAGGTCAACATTCGTTTAATGTGGCCCCCCCACTAATGGGTGACAAATGGAAGTAAATAGTGTGATTTGATTGGAGTTCCTGCTTCATTTGACATCCAGAACGGCAAACACGGGAGTGCTGTTAGTGGTAATCAAAGAACGATTAGCATCGAGCCTTCGCTTGCTGTTGCTGCTACTCCCTTACATCAATTTCATCGTTTCCTCCCGTGTGCATCCGTGTCACTGTGTCAATGAACTCTAGAACTCGCTGTGGTTTCCGTTCTCTAGTATTACAACACCCTCGCCCCCCTTCCCCATTGAATTAGTGGTCCGGACTGCGGAGTATTAATGGAGTAGTAACTAACGAACGAGTGAGCGAGAGGGAGAGAAACGCCATGATGGCCGCCAATTCGAGCAGTTCGAGTAGCGAGCGAAAGCTTTCCGGGGGTGGTGCTTTCGAGCAGTCATCAATTCGAGCACACAGGGTGGTATGTGCCACCCTCGTCAGCCTTTTTGCGAGATTTTTCATAAAATTTTAATAGAAATGGAAATATTTACGTAAGAAAAGTTAATTAAATGGATAGCACATTGCTTGGATATCGTCAGAATGGATCACATAAATCATCACAATTAAATGCTTCAGTACTAGTATAGATTCTAATGTCCGTTGGAGTAATTTCAATCGAGAAATTAAACAATTTCACTTAACATTTAGCTGGATTTCCGATAGATATTACCCACGAACAGAATGAGAGAGATGAAAGAGACAAGCGGGGCATTCTAAAGCGCACGGGGTTGAATCAAGGTTATCAGAAGTCAAGGACACGACCACCCTATCCACGTGCCACGTTCCTCGGATAAACTCTGTCTCTCTCGCTCTCGCTCAGAACCACACCAGCGAGCAACTGTATCGCGAATGCTCTTTTTCCGCGAATTTTCCATTTCCCGCTGTGGTGGCGAGAATATGGCGTTTCACGGAAATTGTTTACTTTTTTACTCATTTCCACATGCGCAAACATTCCCCCCTTCGCGGCACCACCGGCACTCGTTGAAGGTAATGGAAGGTGTAACAGTCACAGTCCGAGAGTCCCCGTTACCACGTCGCCACCACCACTTGTGTGGTGCTACTCAGGAGAGTTATTGCGCCACACGAACGGAGCAATCATCCGGGATCTACTGGACGTCCTTGAGAGAGAGGGTGTATGTGACGCGAGGACATTCCAATTCTTCCACCAAGCCAAGCTCTCTCTGCCGCATACCATTCGTTGTTAGCCAATCATCATCATCATCATCATCATCATCATCGATTGCTGGTGGTGGTGTGGTGGAATGGATTGATTTGAAGGTCACCCGGGGTGGTGCGATGTAACCTGGAAATAGCCCTGGATTCCAGAATTGAACGTGTGTCTTGAGTGTTTTATTTTGAGCTGCACCCTGGTCCCTGGCCACCAGCAGCACAGCACGCACACACTCCTAAAGGAAATGCCTGAACGGGGGAAACACGAGAGGGAGAGAGAGAGAGAGAAGCGAAGGAAAATCAATTTTCAATTTAATTTTGTCGTGGCCATGGCCATGGATTTGCCTCGAGTTGTGTCGAGTCCTTCACTAGAAGACAAGGAGAGAGAGAGAGCGGAAGAGAGAGCGGAAGAGAGAGCTTAGCGTGGTGCTTGGTAGTTGAAGTCAGAACTACTTTGTCCTTGCCATGGCACCAGCACCAGCACCGGGAGCGCATAGGGAAATGGGGGAAACTCGTGGAAAACTAAACCACATTCCGGCGAGAGGGAGAAGTGTGTTCTTGGTTCTTGGTGCTTCTTCTGTTGCCGCCCGCCCTCCCGCAGGGGTCAGGGACACCACGTATAGGTGGGTGTAAAAATAAATTCTACACCCCCCCCCCTCCCCCACGACCTCCTCACCCACTTCCATACAAAGGAAAAAGGGCAAAAGCCCCATCGGCGCGCGGTCGCGCACTCATCATCATCTTCCTTCGCCTTCTCCTCCTCTTGATCATCCTCCTCCTCGTGTGGTGTCGTTGACGTTTGGGGCATTGTATATAGAGCTCTGTATGTGAGACCTGCTTCTGCGCGCTCATCACACACTCCTCACCACCACCCGCCCAGCCGCCACCCCCCTTTTTCCCGTGGGTGTGCGAACGTTTCTGGGGATAAGTTCAAGGCCAACCTCTCCTCTCTTGCTGCTGCTGCTGGCTCCCCCATGCGCCTCACTCGCACGCGCGCTATGTGCTGCTGCTTAGTAACGGGAGGAAGATGAGCCCCAAGGCCTGCTGCTACTGCTGCTGCTGCTGAGTGATGAGTGGAACTGCCCGCGAGAGAGAGAGAGTCGCTCCAGCAGCATCGCACGCGCTCGGTTGCTGACTCTATGGAATATGAGATGAAGTCAGTAGCAGTCATCTCGGTCTGTGATAACTCTAATTATTGAACACGCCGCGGAGGGGGGGGGGGGGGGTCGATAAACAAATTAGCACCCTTTTTCCTCCCTTGCCGAGGGGTTGGGGGGGGGGGAGGTCAGGTCGCGAGGAGCCACACCGCGCGCTGACATTGATAAAACCTCTTCCCGGTTGAATGTGCCGCGCGCTCACTCGACGGGAGTCACTCACACGCGAGAGTGGCCACGCAGCTTGAACTTGAATCTACCGCAACGCAACCCCCCCCCCCCCCCGATCATCATCAGCTCTCCCCCCCCCCCCACCATTTGAAGGGGGGTTTGTTGCGCCGTTTCCTCTCGTTCGCGGCCGTCTCTCTTTCGCGTTGTTGGCGCTCTAGCGGTCCGTCGGTTGGTTGGTTCGCACTGTTTGCCGTTTCGTGCCGCCGCCACTGAGCAATGAAACGTTGAACCGCCGAGAAGGGGCCGCCTGTGTCTGCTGTGCTGTGCCAGCCCAAGCGCGCGTGTTACCACCAGAGAGACACAGTCGTCGTCGTCGTCGTCGTCTATAGCACGTCGTGCGTGCGTGCGTGCCCCCAAAGAGGAGTTGTGTGATATCGCGTGTGTGGTAGTTTAGTAGAAAAAATTGAAGAAAAAAAACATACAAATCCAAGGTTGGTTTTCGTTCGCGTTTTTTCCTCTGCTGGTCGTTTCCGGAGCCCCGGAGTCCGAGCGGAAAAGTGCCGGAAAATGTGGTGTGTGCTGTTTTGGGTGCGATTGGGTGCACATCTTATCCACCCTTTCGAGTGCGTGCTGCTACTCTAGGGGAGTGTACGAGTGATAAAGCCCTCGAAGCAGTTGAGGGGAGAAAATGGGGGTCTACAGGTGGTTTCAGTGGAATTAGCTGTGCCAGTGTTGTGTGGGTTGCTGGTCATCCTGGAGGTCACCAATTCCCCACAACAGTCGCCCTGGAGGGGTGTGCTCTAGAGAGCGCGAGAGAGAGAGAGAGAATCGTTGACAAGGCGAAGGTCATTCATATCCTTGTGTGCTGTGCACCTTCTAGTGCCGTTAGTGCTCTGAGTGTATGTGAGCGAGAAAAGACGGCCAATGCCAAGGATACGCTGCTGCAGGTGGTGCTGCTGATGAAGCAATAAAGCAGCCAGTGAGCCAGTATTATTACTGACGATGAGTTGGCCGGCAGTCTCTCTCTCTCTCTCTCTCTCTGGGGGGGTCAGTAAGAGCGGGTCCCATTATCCTGCCAATGACTTCGAATGCCCAGAACACCGAGTGACAGAGAGAGAGAGCAACAGAGAGATGAGCGAGATCGATCGAGAAGAACGCGCCTGTGCGCGACGTTTGTTGTAATTTCATTGAACATCTTCATCTCGCATCTCGCTCCCTCTCTAGACCTCTAGTGTCCGGAGAGTGATAAATGTCCCCCCCCTTCCAGAGAACGAGGAAGAAGAGCAAAAAGAAGTAGTCTATCGGACAAGTTCGAGGTCACACGCTCTTCGGTGCTGTTGTTGCTGTTGTTCTGGCCTGGCCTGACCGTCGTCGTGGTGGTGCTGCTGCTATCGGAACAGAAGAGAGCCTTCCGAAGCTCGCACTTCGATCGCAGATCCCTCGGTGTGGTGTGTGGGATTGCCCCTGACATTGACTCACGATGAAGTCGCGACCGATGTGTTCTCTCGTCGTTCCGTTCGTTGTCGCCTCTTCTTCGATTTGAGTGTTTTCCGAACGCAGTAACAGCAAAAAAAAAAACGAGGTGGTTTTACAGAAGTGTGACGCACACCACGTATTTCGCAGGCACCACTCGCGTAGAAAAAAAAAAGGTGATTCAACGGCGGCGCGCACAATACTTCAGGCAAATAGCCACCCACGCGCGCGGCACTCGGCCCGCCTGGTGCTGCTGCTGGTTCGCTCTTATCATTATCCTTGTGCTTCGGCCCCGCGCGTGTGTGCGTTTATGGTGTGTGGTCGTTGATCTGCCGCAAAGGAAAGGAGCGAACGTGCGTCACACACAGCATTCAGCGGTTGACGGGAGCGGTTCTCTATTAAGTTCTTGCTGCCTGCCCCCCTCCAACCCCAGCAGCTCTGGATGCTTATCAGATCTGTGTTGTGCTTTTCTTTCTCCATTCTTTTAGTAAAATTGTTTGATATCAAACATTGTGAGTCCGTGCGTGCGTGCGTGCGAGTGGTCGATCGAAGCAAAAGAAAGTTGTTCTTCAGTCTCTTGGGCCTTCGCTGCTGGCGTGTATGTGCGGTGTATAAGCAGTCGCAGTCTGAAGCAAATATGAAAGCTGATAACAGACAGAGTGGCAACGGAAAACGGTTCAAGCAGCAGTAGGTAACCGTGTAGCAGCAGCAGTGGTGGAAGAAAACAAAAATTGGAAGCAAACTACTACTGTGATTGTGTGTTTTCTGTGTGCGTTTGGCGGTGTTGTGTTTTGTGATAAACCACCGCGCGCGCGTGATCCCTTAAAAAGGGGGAAAAGAATTGAAGTAACGAGACACCTCATCCAGAAAACAATACAAAGAAACCGCCCCGTTCAGTCGTCAATAATCGCCGAAGATACAGAGGTCAAACGGGGAGTCACCAGTGGACCGGAGGAATGACGGAAGAGTTACCAATCCTGAAGGGCATCCTGAAGGGAGTCGTCTCCTACCACAATGCACGTAGGTGTCCCCAGAACGCGCGCGCTCGCTCGCTGATCTTTGACCTTGATTCGTTCGATACTCCCTCCCGCGATTCCGATGTGTCTGTGTGGCTGTGGATTGCCGGTCTCCACCCACCACCGGTACAATACGAGGAACAACGAGATTGTGATCCACCCGGCGATGCTGCTGTCTCTGATCTGATTATGCTGCTTTCTCTTCTCTCTAAGCTCTACAGCGAGCTAAAGCGAGAGAGCGATCCGTGTGGTCGTGTCAAAGGAAATGACCTTTGAAAAGGCACAAAATGGCGTCGTCGTTGTATGCCGGTTGTGGCCCGGGGTGGAGACCATGACTTTGTCACGGTAGTAACCTCACGAACTTTGGGGAGGTGTGTGTTTTTTTTTTTGTTGATTTGCTTGGCGGTGCAGAGAGAAAGCCGCAGCCGCGCATCGCTGGTAGTAAGAGAGAGAAGGAGAAGGGGTTGAACAGGGCTGGGGGAGGGGGGTGGTACTGTGCCTTTCGCTTTGCCGGTGCGGTTTCTCCAAAGAGAAAGCTCTCTCTCCTCCCAAAAGCAAGCAAAACGGCCGGCGGGCGGAACTCATCCATCGCCAGGGCGCGCTCTCATTCGGGGTCAAGGGCACCGGTCACCAACCGCCGCAACATATCGCATGGAACATGGAAAATGAGAGGCCAATCTCACACCCTTTTCCTCTCCCATCGGTTCTGCCCATCTGCTACAAAAGGTTGATGATCGACTTTGAGGGGTTTTTGTTTTTCGCTTACAGTCGCTTACAGGGGGGGGGGGGGGGGGGGGACTGGCCGAATGAAAATGGCACACATGTATTTCCATGACAAGAGGCGGCACGGGCGCTCGCGCATTTTCCAAGTGACCAGAACGGCCGCCGCCTCCGAGGGTTTTCACTTTTCACACCGACCGAGCAGCTCGCTTGTGCAGCAAGCAGCGCAGCTTGGTGTGTACACCCTACCTCGTGATCACTCTGCAGCCCAAGGAGAGGTACACGAGAGCCTCGAAGAAATTGTGGAAAGTAACACACTTTTCCTTTTTATTATTTCTCTTTTCTGCTTTCTTCTGGTGCGCCGGCTGCTGGTGCTGCTGCACTGCCATGGCCACGGCCACCACGACCACATGGTGCGCTCTCGCACTGATCGGATTCGTGATAAACCGCGATCGCGATCCTCCAAGAGTGAAAGAGATCGGGCATATGATGGTAGATCGATCATACAACACCCCTTTTCTCACTGTCTCTGTCTCTCTCACTCGGTTTCTTATTAGTCGCTGGCTCCTTTGGCTCAACAAACAGTCAACGATCATTTCCTTTTTAGCCACGATCAACCAAGCGCGCGACGATGGCGTACGCCCGCGATGCGATTGGTGCCATTGTTTCTTGGGCAAAGGGGGTTGAGATCGAGGAGGGTTCATTTCACTTTTCATTTTCTCGCTCTCTCTCCCCACGCCAGTCAGTCGTGGTCGGCGTGTGCGGAATGGAACACGATTTTCACCTACTTACGGGGCGGCGGCATGTAGTTGTTGTTGCAGCGCCAACGCCACGATCCTCTTTCGCCTCAGTGTACCAGCAGCAGCTGCCCCCCCCCCAATGTGTCGCTTCTGCGAGCCAATAGCGATTGTTTTTTCTTTCTTTTACATTTGGAAGAAAGTTGTGCGCGCTGTGATGTGGGCAGCCACGAAACGAACCCATTGTCTGGGTCAAAGGGGAGACGAGACAATCGCACGCGGCGCAGACGGGTTTAAATGGATGAAAACAGAAAGTGAACCCACCCGGCGGGGGTAGGAAGGGAGGAGGGATCATTTTCTCTTTCTCTGCCTCGTCGGTATGACCCCGGGAATTTGGGGGGGCTTTCTTTTCTTTCTATTTCGAAATTTTGCCGCCCAAAAGAGGAGAACTTTGTGAGGGAAAAGTGTGAAAGAAATATTTTTACATTTAAAATAACATTTTGGAATCTGTAACATTAGGAAAACGAACAATGAAAGCTGGTAAACGAGTAAAAAAATCTAAAACACACGAAGAAACACAAATGAAAGAGGCAAAACGGATTAGGAGCGGTTAAGAAACTTGTCAAAAATTGGTTAAAAACTAAAAATAAACCACGAAAATATGGTGCCCCACTGGACAGTTGAGTGAGAAAGAGTTGGTCACGACGAACAGGAGAAGGGGCCATGTTTGGGTGCGTGTGAATTGGAGAAAGGTTCCCCCACAACCCGCCTGAGTAGTGTGAGGGGGTCATTCAACTGCCCCCAAAGAAAGAGGAAGGGTTGCATTCTCTGCGCCTCGTTTGCATGTCACGCCGTCGTCTGCGGCTCCGGTTCAGCGATCCGGTCCTGTGATCGTGGTCCTCCCCCTTCCCCTCACTTCTCCAGCACAACAAACCGCGACACACCAAGCCCCCACCCCTCTATATGTAGGCCAACGAGAGCCGCTTGCTCGATCATCATCATCTGATCGAGACCAACCACACCGCTCTGGAGTCTGGCGAAAGTCTGTGCCAGGCCAACTGTGTGCCTCAAATGGGTGGCATGAGAATACAATCCCCCCCCTCCATCCCCTCCCCTCCCCTCTTCCTCCACCGTCTGAGAAGTAGGTTGACACGACCGGAGCGCGAGCGCCTCGTGGAAAGTGAGAGTGGCTCGCGCCCGGTCCCGGTCACCGATCGACCGACATTCAAATCAGAGGAGACCCCAATCCCTCGGTCATGTGCGCGCCGGAGGCCGGAAAAAGGCAAATTTCCAAAACACACTCTATTGGGGTCACCTACACTGTGTGACACCGACTAGGGAGGCCAACGCTTTTGGTATTTGCGGAAGCAGTTCCTCCCACCGTGCACATGTTGTTTTGACCCTCGAGAGCGCATAATGCACGGCCATGTTTTATGTGTTCGAATCGGCGTTGTATGCGGCCGTTCAATGCCTCTTCCTCAACACTTCTGCAGTAGCAGCAGGCAGTGCGTTTCACGGTCATAAAGCGCGCATTCAACCAACCAACCCCCCCTGGCTTGGTCCGGACGCAAATGCTCATGATTTGCAACCCTGACGCTTATTACTACCGGGGTAAGGCCTGGCCCCGGCGGTGTTGTCCGATCGAACCAGCTGAACCGTAACGTGTTCATCGTTAACCTTCGCCACAGCGCCGCCTACCTTGAGACTGTAGCTGCCGCTGCGCTGCTTTGAGGGTTGTTCCAATGTCTCGCTGGTGGTCGGTCACCAGTTGCCTTTTTTTTTCTTCTCCGTTTTTTGGAAGGAAGAAGTCTGTCACGACGATATTGGCGCACCGGGTGGATGTCACGGTCGTTCAGCACAACAGTTGCGCTGCTTTGGGGGCGACACGGCAATAACCTTTAAGCAGACCGGATACAGCAGAATCGGAAGTGTATCTGTGGGGAAAACGCGATGCAGGAAACAAAGTGGATCAAATCCAAGGGGGAGCGCCGGCGCATGCGGCGCTCTCCGAGTAGGCTGACGCGAATGTGCATCGCGCGCACGACCTTCTGCAACGAAAAAATATTCAAACATAGTAACCTATGCGCAGTTTTTGACAGCGATTCTCTTCTCCGGGGCCGCCACAACGTCGGACGATAAACACCGCGAATCACATCAAACTCCCCACTACAAGCTATCAGAGAGAATGTAGATCGGAAATTCAAATTTGACCACCGGCGCTAACCATCTTCTTCTTCTTCTTCTCTTCTCTCCCTTTCCAGCCGTCAGATTCGGACGCGTACCGAAGCGCGAGAAGGCGCGCATCCTGGCGGCGATGCAGCAGAGCACGCAAAACCGGGGGAACCAGCGGGCGCTGGCGAGCGAACTCGACGATCAGCCCCGGCTGCTGGCCAGCGTACTGCAGGCGCACCTCGAGACGTGCGAGTTTACGCGGGAAAAGGTGTCCGCCATGCGTCAGCGTGCCCGCGACTGCCCCAGCTACTCCATGCCAACCCTGGTGAGTGGAAAGGGAAGGGGTGCGTTGGTTGCTTTTTATCAAGGTCAACGGCACACACTCGCCGGCGGCAACTCATTCGTCGTGTCGTCGCGCGCCTGTGGGACCGCGTTCGATCGAAGGCACTCTCGCTGATGAGTGCTTTGTGAGGGGGGGCAGCAGCACTCACCAGCGCAAGGTGGAGCCGTCGTTCTCTATCTCGCTCGCTCCATCGCCGAACGTAGAAGGCAGCGCGGGGACGGAGCTGCTGCTGTCGACCGATAAGCAAACCACCGAGACCGAGAGGTGGAGACACAAGGCGGGGTGGCACTGGGGTGGTGTAAGCAGGTAACCACCCTGTCGGAGGAAGG
>NC_064878.1:5567500-5585000 GCF_943734665.1 Anopheles aquasalis | reverse complement strand
CTAGTGCCCCCCGGTAGCTGCCTTGGCCGCAAACAGGTGCTTCGGCACGACGGTAGCACCGGAGGGGCTCGAATCGTGATCGCCGGAACCGCTGTGCGTATCCCCACCGGTCCCCAGCAGCAGTCCCGCTCCAGCACCGACACTCGGTAACTCCAGACTCGGCAGAATGATACGATTCGGCGGTCGCTTGTGCTGATCCTGATCCTGTGGCGTTCCCGATCCTGTTGCTGCTGCTGCTGCTGCCAGAAAGGGATTACGTTTCTCCGGCACGGAGCTCAGCGTCGTCGCTGGTGATGGTAAGGTTCCGTTCGAGACGATTGAGGTGCTCTCCGCCCCGGGTGGAGACGCCCGTCCCGGTGTGCTACCGGAGTTGAGAGGAGTTCGAACCGGTGTCAACGTTTCGGCCACCACCTCTAGCGACGGTGTCCCGGAATCGGATGCAACGGGGGGAGATAGACCTTCCCGAGTGGCACTCGGTGGCCCAACACCATTTCCATTGGCAAGATGATGTCGACCACCACCACTGGCTGTTGGGCTGTTGATTGTTTCACCCAGTTCACCGCGATGACTGTGACCATTTGTGGCCGGTTTCGAGGGATGAGGGAAAGAGACGTAGCTCAGCGGAGTGGAGGAGCTGTGGTAGAGTTCCCGTTCGCGAAGATACTGATCGTACAGGAGACCGGAATCGAGCGATGGGTGTATGATGGGTGCAGCCAGTGGCAGCACATAACCATTCCCATTCGAAAGATGCCCCTGCTGCTGCTGCTGCTGCTGTTGGTGATGGTGATGTTGATAGCTCGAATGATTAGCCATCGTGGTGTTGGTCGGTTCGTAAGGATGCTTCGGATAGGTCGCTTCATCGTCCTCACCCAACGACACACCGACGTGGTTCGTACGGACATGATAAGGAAAGCTTCGATTAGCGCGCGATGGCCACGTTAACCAAAGGAAGGTCAAATGCCCAACGAACGCAACGGCACCGAGTGCTCCATGCATAGCCGATTCACGGACCCACGGATCCAGCACACCGACACCGAGCAACGTCAACACGGGCCCACTCATGATCCACAAGGAGCCAAGCATCGTAAAAGGATAATAGAACGGAACCTTCTCCGTAAACTTGCGGATCGTAGCTGCACAGGAGTAGAGGAAGAAACCCCAACCGACGCACCGTAATCCTGCGAGTCCGAAACCGGCCGGTGATTCATATAGATTAAGGACTTCACCCGGATCGAACGCTTCCGCTTGGTAGATATACAGCGTGACGTACACCACCACGTAGAGGTTAATGAAGATCGTGATCTTTACCGTCGTGCATGTTTTGAGCCGTGCCCGTGTGATTGTGTAACCTGGAACGAGGAAATCGATTAATATTCGTTCGATTTCGTGTTCTTAGGATCGTCATTGGAGTACCTTTCGCCATCAGCAACAACAGAAGCAAGAACGTGATCTCACTGGCACTGGTAAAGATGCCACCAAAGTTCGGGAACGGACCGATGCCCGAAACGGCGTACTTTGACCAAGTCACACTCAGCAGCAGCACTCCAAACCACTGGAGTAGTACGCTGAGTGTGAACAGCCGGTAGGTGCAGTGATAAAGATGTCGTGCTTTCAACTCCACCGCACAGATGAACACGGCCAGCAGTAGCATACTGTAGGCGATCGCTTCGGCCAACAGAATCGGTGGAATATCTGGAAGAAACGAAAGTTTGCTATTTTGTAGTAGGCCAATCTAGAGCAGCCATCTTAGTAGACTGTGCTGACAAACTCACACATCTCATCGGCGGAAAAGTGTTCGTGCCAAAAGTCCCCCGGTGGTCCGTTCGTCATCCGAAAACGATACTTCACATCCAGTCCCCGGCCACTACCATCACAATTGGCGATCGCGATGTACCACCAACGCTCTCGGGAACTGGTGAAGCTCCCAAAGTTGCTGCAACTCACAATCAATCGGCTCTCGTACTTTCCCAAACTGGCCACCTGTCTACGCAACCGCTGCTGCCGCTGCCGCTGCTCCTGATCCGCATTCGGCACGGGAAACAGTTGCTCCACTAGCAACCGATAGTCGGTACTGTTCTCGAGCAGATTCACTTCACCATTGTCCCCTCGGTAGGCCACGGTGTTTGCGGATTCGTCATCGGACACGAAGGACTCATAGGGTACTGCGGTCGTTCTCCCCACCGGGCTGTCGCTAGTGTCGTTTTCGTTGAAGTAAAACAATTCCGGTTCCGTGCTGGTGGTTTTAAGAAACTGATCAAAGTACTGCGCATCATCGTCGAGAGGTCGCATCGGATCGGGTGGTGGTGAGGGCGTGGGTTGTCTCGGTGACGGTGTGTTCCTCGGGAGTGGATCATTCGGTTGTTCCTTGGGGGTTGGTGTACGTAGCAGACAACCGGAGTACACATTGTACGGTGTCCGGGGTGATAACGTGACGATCTGATTGTCTTCCGGGTGTAGGACGGCCAGCTTTTCGGTGCAGGTCTACCGGAAGTGGAAGTGGAAGGATATTTTTGATGAGATTGATCGAATTTGTGGCCCTCGACGTACCTTGTCCGTCTTGTAGATTGCCGGCCATTGCGATTTGTCGTCGTAGTACAGCAGTAGCTTCAGTTCGCCGAGCTTCTTTTCGTACTCGATGAGGTACTCGTACTTGCCCTTCCCGGACAGAAAGCAGAATCGTGCCAGAAAGGCCCAGTTCTAGTGGAAGAGTGAATTAAATTTCGTTAATATGTGACACTTGGTTGGTAAGAGCACAGAAGCCACGTACATCTGAGGTTTTTAGGTGTCCCTCGACGTATTTCGATTCCGCTGTCCGAGAGAAACCACCGAGGAGCAGCAACAGAAGCGGTAATAGGAGCGACTGCAACGGAAATCCCTTCTCGCTGCGCGTCATCTCACGAGTCCTTCTGGTTGCTCGCGATCCGGAAAGGTCAACCTAAAACGTTAATTCTTTGCGTTTTCCACACACTCCACTGACGACATTACACGATTTTCCACCCGGAAAAGTAGCACAAAGTCTGTAAGAACGACATATGTTGCAAAAGGTGACGACGACAACGCTACTTGGATTGTTGGTTGGTTGGTGAGTGAGTTGGTTGATTGGTTTGTGATTTGTTTGCGCTTCTCCATTGAAACCGTTGCCAGGGGGAACAAACGAACGACGGACGACGACGATGTTATTGGCGCGCTGCGTTGTCTGCGTTTCCTGCGTTTTCCGGGGCCATGCCGACATGCCGATAAACCGTGACCGGTCAAAAGGGGAGGACGGTTTGAGGCCAGGGGGGTGTTTATGTTGTCCTGCGTTGCGGGGGTGTCTGGGAGGGAATGTTGCGGTTGTTGTAACGGTTTGCCGGAGGTGCGCCTCCATCCGTGGCGTCTCCATCCTGATGTACCAAGGGGCCGTGCGAGGAGAGGAAATGCTTGGGAGAAAAGTGGGAAAAGGATGTTCAACAATTCGATTTAATTGTTTCACAAATTGATTGTTTCTTTTTGTGGAATCCGGATTTAAATTAAATGGCTCTCATATGCTCAATACTTTAGGTCAATAATTGTATGCAACAAAGGTTTGTTTTAAAAAATATCAATCGGAAATGCGGTTTTCCAATTTTCGGAAAAATGCGATTCTAATTAATCTGTAAGGAACGAATGAGGAACAATAAAATAATGAGCTTGTATTAACCGCTTTGTGGAACTTGTAAGCGTAATAATAGTTTTAAAAAATCTCATTGTTCTTTCAAACGTTTTCCTCTGAAATTTTCTGTTGAGGAGATTTTGTTTTTGTATTTCTGACTGCCTGTAGATTGCACGCAAGGCACAAAACTGGTTTCAAAGGCACGCTTTCAAGTTGGTTTTCCCTGATTGTACAGGGTGACAATGCCACGTGGTTTATTTTTCCAACGAAAAAAAATCAAATAAAAGATCTCCATATTCTCGTTTTCACAAGCTGCTACTTTAGCAAAGCTAAAATGTAATTAGTTTGTTTCATTCTTAATTTTGCTATATTTTAATCGATTATAATTCAAAAACTTTCTTTCATCTCTTTGTGGCGATCGTTTACATTTTGATTGAATTTTTGTGTGAGTCTCCGAAGATGCAACTGCTCTTTCCGAAGTTCATTTCTTTCATCACCACCAAGGGCGATTGCTGAGCATCCTTGAGATATTGCACATGTTTTGAGGAGAATTCATTCATTCTAACAACAATAATGCGGCTTCATCTTCATTCAGAGAATTCTGTTCGCTCATCAATGCTTGGTAATGAATCGCTCTCTCACAACTCGCATTTTGAGATGAGAAACGAGCGAGAGAGGTACAGTAATTGACAAAAATAAAGGGGCTTCCTTTTCAGTGTCAACATTTTAAAAGAAAAATCAGTTTTGTAAAATAGCAAGAACACAGAGAGTTTGCTGGTATTACAATAAGGAATTTGTATCAGAATACTTGCTCAATGATAAGCCCCACATCAAAGATAACAGACAGAGAATAAAATCATCATAATGTGAAACAAAAACAAAAAATTCATGGAGAAAACAAGGAAGTTATGAGATGGACAAGATATTTTGTCGCTGGCTGTTCGTGAAGAAGGGTGTGCTTCGAAGAGCGAAACTGCGAGCAGCGCGATGCGCTGCGTCCTCTATATATGTTCTATGCTCTTGGGTGTTATGCTCGCTCGCAATTCTCGGAAAGCAGCGCACGGAAGCGCACGCACGCTCGAAACGGTCCGCATCACACGCGGATGCATAATATTTGACCCCCTACATCAGACACAATAAGCGTTCAGCGGGGAGGGCGAGGCAGAACAAACGGCACAGAAAAAAAAATCGGTGGAAGTGAATCGTGAAATCGTGCTCCAGTTCTAGAACGGTTAGTTGGTGCGCTTTCAATCCCCCCCAGTCACGAATGGTGACACGCAACTCTCAAAGAAGAAAGGGAAGAAATTCACGAAGAGGACTTCCCAAAAAGAGTGTTCACGGCTGTATGTGTGTGGATTGTTGTTCCTCCAAACAGGAAAAAAGGGGGAAGAGGAGAAGCACGCTGACAACGGGAAAATCGCGTTCTCTATAGCCGTTCGCCCTCTTCTGTCGTCGTCGCCGTCGTTGTCGCCAGCCGCATCGCATCGGGAGTGTATTTTCTTTGTGCGCATTGTGGGCACGGGTGTGTTTGTGGGTGTCTGTACACGACAGTGTGGTTGTGTTGGTGGGCACACGCGGCAGAAAGGATGCGGGTATCCTTGCGGTATGAACACACGCTGGAGAGTGCGGGACGCGAATCCTCGAATATTCGAACGGGAAATTCGGATGCAGTTTTTGGAAAATGTCGCGGAAAGGTTAGCGCATTTCGTGAACTCGCTCTCTCTCTCTCTCTCGAGTAACATAACGGGAAGCGTGTATGTGTGCTTGTGTCCGTCAATAGAAGCAGCAGCAGCATCCTGCTAACGCCGACGGGAGTGTTCGATTTCCGTTTAATCATTCATCAAACATCATCCAATCGGATCTGACGAGAGGAGACGAACACGGACCAGTTTAGTATTGACGCAACACACCACAAGAAGATAAGATTTCTCCGTGCGTTTGGCATCATCCGCATTTTCGCCTTCGCTCTCTGCAGCATCATCTAGCAGGCGGCGCGGTGGATGTCGGTCTGTCTGTCGGCCAGAAGGAAACACAAAATTCACTTTCCCTGGATCAAAGCAATCTCATCCCGGCATCTCGAACAACGCGATCGGTTGCGATGGAGTGACAGTACCCGTCGCTGGCTGGCTTTTCCTAATCCATTTTCCGTGACTCGTCGTCGTCTGTCTTGTTTTTTGGGGGGGATGGTGCTGGCTTCCAAGTGGATTTCCCTTTCCAAATAAGCCGAAAAGGGAAGGAAAACCTCGAGATCTACATACACACGAGATCCGTGCGTGTGCCCTAGTGTGTGGCACGCCGTATGTGTTTTGTCAAAACTTAAGAGCCGCCATTCCGCTCTGGTTCCGGCAGCATAACCACCACCCCCGACCTCCCCACCACCCCCTCCTCCCCTTTTTTGTGTTGCGTCGTGTGCGTGCGTTTCTGTTTAGATCTGTTTTCTAAGCAGCGCACACATATGCACACATACGTGGGCAGCAGCATCAAAAGCAGCAGCCAGTCAGGCGTGTCACCCCGTCCTGTATGTGTCTCTCTCTCTCTCGCTCTCTCTCTCTCTCTCTCTCTCTGTCTCGATCTGTCCCTCCCTTTTGGATGCTGTGATGCATTATGGTGTGGCGTATGCTTGGTGCTGCTGCGACGAAGAAGAAGAAGAACAAAATGCGACACCGGAGCAGCGAGGGGGCCCGGTTTTGGAGTTGGAAAATCCAATTTCACATCGTCGCCGCCACCGCACCATCATTCACCGCTCAGCCCGGCTCGGTTGGCACTAGAATATCGATTAAAGTAGTCGGGCAAAGGCTGCCGCAGCATAACTAGCGGTTCCTATGGCTTTGTGGTGCCTCATCGATTCGCTATACTCGCTGTGTCTGCGTCTGTGTGCGAGTACGGAAAAGGATAATTGTGGCAAAAAAGCCCCAAAAACGAAGCAACAAAATATAAAAATCCAAACAAAGCCCCCCCTTCTTGGTGGCGGGGAAATACCGGGGAATAAGGACATGAACGAAAAATGTTGGAAATACCCATAGACCGCACCGCACCGCACCGCACGTAGCAGCTGCAGAGAAACACACATCGCGTGCCGTGGAAACGGAAATGGGAACACACGGAGACCCGAGCTGGTGGGGCCAGACCTCTTTTGGGGATGGTTTGGCAACAAAACTCCACCAAAAAAGAAAACCGAAACGCGAATAGCGAACTAAAGGCGACACACAGGGAATGATACAAAGTTTGTGAATTCTTTGGCCCTTTAAAAACTGGTGTATCTCGCGGAAAAACCAGTGGAAAACCCCCTCCGCGAACGAAAATCAATCAAAAGTGGACATGCTGGAGTGGAGGAGCATGATGTTTAGTGTTGTTGTTGTTGTTGTTGCGATTGCGGCTATTTCCCGGTTTTCCCTGCTTGGCACAACACATGCAGCACTCCCGGGAAGCCACTTTCCCCCCAAACCCCCCCATTTAGTCCATTGTTTTGTGTTTCCCTTGTTTTGCGGTGGTGGACAATAGGTGATTATTGGTTCACTCGATTCCATGCATTTATCGATATTTCTATTTTTTTATTCCGCAACGCAGCAAGCAACGTAGCGCCGGTATGATGTGGTGCAGCAGCACGCGGCACCGGATGGCAGCAGGCGGTGGTGATGTTGTGTACTAAAAAGGGTGTTCTAAAACGTGCGTGGAACCGCGCCTGCCGTGAAGTGAAACGTGGCAAGAAAAAAGTGCCCCCCAAAACCCCATTATTTTATCCATCTCCTTTCCTCTACCTATAAATCGAGTGTTTGTACGTGTGCCCGGGTGTCCGGGTGTGTCGAATAGCCGCGCGGAGGGCACCGGAAAGTGTTATGATTGCTGCGGTTCAGGAAATGTAGAAAGCGGATCCGGAATACTGAAACACGCCCGGGACCGGGGATCCCGCAGGTGCTGTTTGATGCTGGGCAACCGCCTGCGTGTGCTTGTGTGCGTGAGGAGTGAATGTGTGCTGGAAAAGAAGCAAAATAATAATTAATATAAAAGAAAGAGCGAGAGAGAAAGCGACAAAACCGGAAATCAGTCGGTGCGTTGGCAAAAGTGCACCGCAAAACGTCATTTCGTGGCAAAATCGGTGGCTCTGTGTCCGTGTCCCCGTGTCCCCGTGTCCCAGTCTCTCAGCAGCATTGATCCGGCGTAATCGACCGGAAGAGCGAAACGAGCCGGTGGCGCGGTGGCGCGGTGAGCCAGCGCCGGTAATCATGATGGCGGCGGCGGCGGTGGCCAGGAGACGGCCAACGGGAGCAACCATCAGCAGGGAGAACAGGCTGGTGTGGTGGACCGCTTCGGTGCTGCTGATAATTAGCAGTTTATATAATCCGTCAGTGGAAGGTGAGTACCGCAAGGGGCAAGGGTCAGGCTAGGTGTGACACCGGGGCACCATTTTCAATTTTCCATTTCCCAGGACACGCACTCTCTCGCGCGACCGTCGGCCAGCGGGGGCCTTTTTGCGTGACCCCTGCGGCCCCATGTTCGTATCGCACCTTCCTTTTGCCTCACCGGAGTGTGGGGGTGGAGGGGGGGGGCAGAGGGAGCGTCAGGCTATGCAAAATCATGTTTCGTAATGTTCCGTTCCGTTCCGTCCGGTTGCTACCTGGTTTTCCACCCTTCCTTCCAGCTTTCTGCATAAATAGCTGGGAAGCCAATCAAATACAATACGCGAAAGGAACCTCTGGGCGGGGGGGAAACTACGGGAATTAAGGAATCGAAATGCCAATTCCATCGCGTGGTAGCTTCCTGAGGGTGCTGGTTTTTTGCCAACCAGAGACCAGAGAGGCCAGAGGTCTTATGTCGTGCCAACCTGCAGTAGCACGCGATGATAAGGGTAAACAAACGGTAGGGGCGGCGCACAGTGTGTCACGAGACACACCAAACAGCGGCAGAGGCAGCAAACGGCTTCTTCGTCCTTTCGCTTCTGCTGGTGTGCGTGCACCGGTACCGAACCGCTCACGTGTTGGTGTCACAGAGCAGGCGGCGATCAATGAATTTTTGAAAATGTCATCTCACTCTCTCTCTCTCTCTGATTGTCGCTCTCTCGCTCTCTCGCTCTCTGTGTGTTTTGTGTCGTCAGCGCCGCTGCGAAAGGATTCGATGTCCTTTGATGCAGCACACTACAGAGAGAGAATGGTAGAGTGCTGTTTCGTTCCAGCACAGATCACTTGGATCGCTCGCCAACTCTCGCTGCGATGCTCCATGTCCTTGTCTCTGAGTCTCATTCGAGTGTCATTCCTTCTTCTGCTGCTACTGCTGCTGCTGCTGGAGAATCAAAATACAGAGAGAAAACCACAGATAGAGAGAGAGCGAGAGAGCACACATTTGTCCTGAGAATTCTGGATGTCCTTTTTCGAGTGAAAATTTTCGGGGTGTGTTACGTCTGAATGTCGGCTTTTTTGGACACCGCACAAACACGCATACACATCGACATCGGAAACAAATTGGATTGTGGACCAAACCCCTGTGGCACCGAGTTATAGGTGTCAGGGATCGACACCATGAAGGACCCGGACCCCAGATCACCACTCATAAACATTTAGACGGCGCACGAAACAACACGAAACCTCTGACCTTTCTCGGGGAACGGATCAAATTCCTTGTGAATATGATATTCGTCCAACATCTGGTTCGCAGCATCCCTCCAGGCCCATGTCCGGTCACACCAGCACGGAGACCGGTTTCGAATGTCCTTTCGCTGTGCCGTGGGTCCTTTTGCTTCTTCAAACTCGCCACCCGTTGCGGCCCCTGATGGGCCCCATAGGCTTGTCGTCTCGAAGGTCGTACAATTGAACTCGGAACTCGGTGCGACCTTCGGGTTTTATGTGTTCTTCTCGCACCCCACAGAACCACCCCCGGCGGGGCGGGGGTGTGAATTTCACTTCGATTCGATCGACAAAACGACCCAGAGAGAGAGAGCAGCAGCAGCAGGAACATCGTTCATAAAGTATGGTCTGGTAAAAACCCACACAGAGTAGGCCGCCCCTCTCGAGGCAATAACCATATTAATGAATAACAGCATATGAGAGGACCTTCGAGACAGGCTGGGTGCGTTGGCCCGTTCGGCGAGCAGACCGCAATTTCCCTTGAAGAAAAAGAAGCATTACAGCGTCCGTCGTCGCTGGCCACGGCTCCGGTACTGTCTCCGAAGAAAAGTGGTCGCCGATTGGTCGATAGGCGCCGCACGTGCTGGCGGTGCTGGCGCCTTTTTTTCACGCAGCTTTCTCCCGCTCTCTCTCTCTCTCTCTCTCTCTCTCTCCAGTAATCCATATGCAAAAATCGGAAAATAACTCCATCCAAGGAGATTGATTTACATGAGGGAGGACAGGGTAGGGGCGATGGTGCTGGTGGTACAATTTCGGTAAGGACACACGCGTGCCAGGCGAGCAGGATGAATAAATGAGACTCAAATTTATTGGTCAGCCCGGTCAGAAACGCACGACCAACGCTTCTCAGATAACATCTAAATGGAAAAGAACGAACGGTTGAGAGGGGACGAGGGAATGGTGGACACTCGAAAAGGCATTCCGGAGGTGTATGGTCGCCTTTCCTCCTCTCAAGATCCTTAATCTAACTTATGCGCCATCGGCATTCCTCAACCCAACCCGGAGGAATGTATGATTTAGTTCCATTTTGTTTTTTTTGTGTTAAACTGGATCCTTAAAAATGAGGAGGGATCCTCGGATGGTATCAATATGTTGTCCCTAAGTCCCAGAGTCCGTTGTTTATGAAGAACATCGGCACATCGGTAAATCATTTGAGTAATTTATGGCAAAGGAGGGTTTGAGGGGTTGCACCGATCGTTTGCATCTTTTGCATAATTCAATCGGTGGAATCGAATTGAACGGTGAGATATGTGTATGGGTTCTCAATTTAATACAAATTGTGGTGGTTTAGAAAACGATCTCATGTGTGAGGTTGATTGGATTCAAATCACTTAGCTTCCTTAAAGAAAAACTAGTGAAATTTTAGGTGGTAAAAAGGTATTTTAATGCTTAAATTATTCTGCCATGAGCGAATAGAATCTTAAAATAGGACAGGCAGGTGTTTCATAAAATGTTTGAAATAAAAAAATAATTATGTACCGTAAACACTCGCTTGATAATAATAGGATATTCTAATCAGAATGGAAAAGACGAAGAAGAATGAACAAAGAGTTGCTCATAAAACTGGCACCGAAGTGCTTAGAGAACTGTAACAGGAAGAATTCATTATATAAAAGTATCCGATTGCAGCTCGTCGAGGTCCTATCGCACACGACTCCTGAACGAAAGCGATAGAGACACTGAAGCATAAAACATAACAAAAGAAAAAAATTGAGGAGGTCAAAGTAGATGACACCTCATTTTGAGGCAAGGGATTAAAGACAAAGCTCCCTGTCATTAGCAAACATCAAATAGACCGTTTACGGAACATAATTGGTTTCGCTCCCGGCCCACCCTCCGGGCGGGCGGGGACTGATCTAACGAGATTGTGTGTCCGATGACAGTGGACGCTCGGACCCGTCGCTTTCTTTCGCTCTCCCAGGAACTCCCAGGATTAAGTCTTATGCAATCGAACTGTCAACGACGCACACAGCTATTGTCGCAGTCTCCACGTTGTCCTGCGGCACGTTCTCTCCCGGGGAGGGCAATTGGCCACCAGGGATTAGGGTCGGTGGGTCACACAATTTTGTCGCATTATGAAAGAGACAACCACCGCTCCCGGCCCTCGCCATCGATGCCATCGATTTGATGATGAGAGAGATCAAAGTTTTTGTCACATTAGCTCCACCATTACGCCCCTCCATCCTCCAAACCCATCTCAGTTCTCTATTAAAGCACTGGAAAGCGTCGCCGCCGTCGTCGTCGTCGTCGTCGCATCGCAAAATGTCTTTTGACCTTTTCCGATGTCTAGCTGCAGTGATGCGATGGGGTGGTAGAGGCTAATCCTTTCTCGCATGTCATTGTGCACGCTTGCCTGCGTGCCTTCCTGACTTTCTGGCTGGCCTGGGGCTGCCCGGAGGGCTGGTCATCCTTGCTTAACCCAATTCCGGCACACACAACGCCCCATGGCTCACTCGCCATACCGGCGACATTGTCCGATGTCGCCCGGAGCAGACAGTGATAAATGAAGGCCACACTACGGCCACCCGAATCCCAGACCGGGCTGTACGGCGGAGCATATTAATAAGAATGATATTGTGTGACACATGGGCCCACAACGATGGCCGAGGTTGCCGTTGTTGCCGGTGGCCAAAATAGGTTCGACATCAAAGCATGGAGCATGATGT
Source organism: Anopheles aquasalis (assembly GCF_943734665.1). Lineage (NCBI taxonomy): Eukaryota > Metazoa > Arthropoda > Insecta > Diptera > Culicidae > Anopheles > Anopheles aquasalis. The sequence continues at coordinate 5,573,085 of NC_064878.1, read as the reverse complement.
ATCGGATCGCCATAAAGCCGAGAAAGCCCCGCTTTTGGGCTGCTGAATCATGGTTGTGCAGGATTGTCTTGAGCTGGAAGAGTCGACCTTAGAATGATTTTAGATACTTTTTCATTGTTGCGACAGTGCGAGATGATGGTGCAGGCGTCGTTTCCTGACAAAGAGCTTTCCGAGGACAACAAAGAATTCAGGGAAGAACTCGCGCTACTGGGTTGGTGTAATCGAGTGAAAGCTGAAGCAGGAGCTCAAAGGGAGCAAACTTTTAATTTGGAAACACAATTTTCCAACCAATCGTGACGCGGTGGCATGCAAATTCTTTTTTCTAATCGTGAGAAGTGCGATCGATAATCGTTCCGATTAGGGTGTCGCATCCAGCATTCATCCATCTGCTATCGATTGAATCGAAGGATTTTCATGAGCAAGGAGGTTGAGATCGATCAGAGTAATCATTGAAGTTGACTAGTAGGCCAAAAAAATAGTTTAAAATGTGTTCTACCAAGAAAACGACCTCGTCGAATAATTTAGCGCCAGCAAAAGATAAACAGAAACTGAACATCGACTCGGAATTCCCAAAAAAAAAAAACTGAAGTGCGAAACTAGTGAATGGGCTTCGAGACGCCTTCGAGCCTGATGATCGAAGATCAATAAATTTTCAATTTTCCTCACCACACCAACATCATCACCTTTCCGCTACGGTTTCTAAACGTTTCTCAGCGCTCAGTATTCAACAACTTGCTGGGACCGATGACCGCGGAGGAATTCTTTTGCCACAACAACTTCCTCCTTCATAAGACAGGGCGGTAAAGGTGAGACGCCAAACCTGTTACGGAATGTTTTCCGGTCGTCAATATGACCTGGAGAATGTTTTCTGACTTTTCCTTTTTTTCTCATTCTTTTTTTTTTTTTGTTTTGTTTGCGGATAAAGTTTCCCATCGAAGAAGGCCATCCGAATGCGAACGGGTGACACACAAACAAATACTCACAGGAGACCGGTTCGGAAATGGAAATCGCGAAGTAGTAGGCGCATCAAAACAGAGAAGCGAGGATCAATAGTACAAAGCCCCCGGAGAGGGCAAAAATGGTGCGGGGCAGGAGGAACGTTTTAAAAAATGGATGAACGGTCGTCACATCGTCCTCGTCATACAGGCCCACCACCATAGGGGGGAAGGTAGATTGGAAGGTGGTTTGGAAAATGGGTTTTCCCACTCCCTGCACCGCCCCCCGAAAGAAAAGGACCCCGATGGTTTGGAATGCAAAGACGAGATGCTGGTAGACGGTGCTCCAGGTAGTTGCCAGGTGGAGTGGAAACCAGGAATGGGAATGGGAGTGGGCATACGGGGAGTAGTCGAAACGAGAGCAAGGACATCCAACTCTGGATCGGTTTCCCTTTGATGCTCTACCGCTGGTGCTGCTGCTGGTTCACCATGGTGTCGCCGCTTTCTACCGGAAGCGCGCGTGAAAAAGAGTGAGGCCTAGTGATTGCAAGGACACATTGGGTGCGAGCGAGACAACCATTCAAAGGAAGATTCATCGACACATCGACCGGCGGACGGAGGGATGGAAGGTTTGTAGTGAAACGAACTCCAAGTGGGATGTTATTGACAAAATAGTGTTCGCTTTTCGCTGGAAAACTCATTCACTGAATTGCTGGAACGGGAAGCGCACCACGAGAGGGACAGAGTGCCATCAAACAACTCGTTCACTCTCTGTTTTTCTCACTCTCGTTAGGATGTGAAGCTGCTCCAAGCAAATCGTTTATTTTCATCACCGTTGGCGTTGAACGAACGAGCTGAGTCCGGCTGGTCACATTACCCGTGCGCGTTCGCCTGCTTTGCTGCTGCTCTGGCTGTTGGCTGCCTCATGGGAAAATCCTTTCCCGGTTTTTGGGTGGAAAACACTTGTCCGCTGCGTGGCTTCTATCGGATCCGAGGATTTCCATCTCATCTCCTGTGCGAGGGAAGAAGAGAGGGAGAACGTTAAAAGCCGAAGTTGGTTAGCTGTTCGGAAGTTCCAACGTCCAACACCAAATGAAGTCATGCGGAATGTCTGTTCCTGTTTTTCTCGGCTGTCGGTATGTGCGAAAGGGGTCGCAGTCACAAACAGGATATTATGATGCTCACCGAAAACGGAAAGAAATAGCATTCAAGAGCTAGCCAAAGAGAGAGAGAGAGAGAAAGATAGAGAGCATGTGCCCGGTGTCGATGACCAAAAAAGGACAAAATGGCGATCGTGGCACAAGGAAGTCAGCTCGTCAGTGAGGAAGTATAGCGCGCCCCAAGGAAGTAGTCTGCCCTCACTGCCCTCCGGCCTATTTGTGGACTACTCTTTGGCCTTACAATTAGCAAAAGTCTCGGCACACCATTCCCGCACTAGGTGCCCCCCCACCCCCTTGACTGTCAACACCGGCGGTAAAAGAGTTGCCACTCTAATGAGAGTGTATGTGTGTGTGCGAGAGACACACATACAGTGCCTAGCCTGTGATAGCGGTTGATGGTGGTTCTTCAATTCTTTACCAACCAGTCCGACGGGGCCAAGAAAGTGACACTTTGCTTTCACCACCCACCCGCGGCTGTACGGTGCCTTTTCCTTCTGTTTCCAACCCCCGCAGCCACCCAGGGCATGCCAAGAAGTTAATTTGACGTTCGCATTCGTAAATTGCCGCACCGTGAAAGGCGCGCACCAGACCGTGAATGGGGAATTGCACGAGCGCGAGCTTTCCATTTGCGCCTGTTTCTTTCCCCTTGTTCCTTTTTCCACATTTTCCACCACCTTGGCCGCGACGGGATTTTTCGGTTTTTCGGGCAAATTTTTTATTTAATTCCAAGAAACGAACAAAACGATCCCCTCACCTTCTCTTCCCCGTCGTGCCGTCCCTTTGGCACTCCGGCAAAGCTGCTTCTGCCGCAGGCAATTGTGTGTCTGGTTTGGTCTTACTGGCGCACCAGCAGAAACCGAGTCGTTCTTCTGCATCTTTGGTTTTATGACGAATTAAAAGAAAATGGTTTTTTAACTTTCCTGGCCAACGCAAAGCGAAGCAAAAAAGAAGGGGTGCTTTCGGTTTCGGCGTATTTCGGTGGTTTCGAAAATTAATTGTTTCGCTTCCTTGCGCATTTGCGGGGCGAGCGAGAAAGATTCCTTTTTGAATATATTCCCACACAATAGAGCGGTTTGGGGCGCTTTTTGGGTAAAACTTTTGGTTAATGAGAGGAATGGCGAAAAGCAGGCTACTATTAACGTGTCGCCATCCAAGTGTGCTACTAGCTTCTTGACAGCTGTTAAAATTACTGCGCACATAAGCTCACCAAAAAAAAAAGGGCAATCAACGGTGGTAGTCGGTGGTTTAAATTGCCTTTTTATCAACTCCAAGGACCAAACAAATGCTTTCTGATCGCCATGCCCGGTCGCTGCTATTGTTCTAAAATCTTGTTCATAACCTCTGGACTGGTTAGTAATGCATCAAATCCCCCAAAGATGCTCGAGCTCGAGGCCGAGTGCTGGGCAGCAGCATAAGATGCCGGTTCGGATAACGAGACATCAGAGCTCTAACGGTACGTGCTGCTGCTGTTGCTGCTGCTGCTGTTGCTGCTGCTGCTGTTGCTGCTGCTGCTGCGGGTGGTAGAACGAGTTTGTCGCCCACACGCCCCAGCTCGAAAACCGGAGGGGGCTAGCCCACGAGACCTTACGGAAGATCCGTAGGTGAAAGTCCATATAAATTCATGGCAATAAATTCCCGAAACTTCCGGAGGAGTGTCCGTGGAGGTGTCCAGAGGTGTGGAGGGAGCGAGCAAAAGCGACAGAACCAACGCGGCATGTCTGGAGCGCCAACCCAATCCGAGACACCAAACCAGCGCGAATGTTGGAAGCTTTATAATGATGATGATGATGATGATGTTTGTGGTGGTCTGGCCGTTCGGTGTGTATGTGTGTACACACGTGTACGTGCACCTTCTCACGCGGAGGAACGTTGCATATGCATTCAAAGTGCAATATGTATGATGATGATGTTGTATTATGATAAACCCCCCTTTTGCCCTTTGGTGCTGCCGGTTCGTTTGAAAAGCGAACGGAAGGAAGAAACGAAGGCGGCCTGTCGCGCAGTGCACATATGTTTTCATATATATATATGTGTGTTGGGCCTGGCCACACCGCACACCAAAAGTGGCATCATAAATTTCCGGTTTACTACCCTCTCTGCCGCTCTGCTCCGGGTTGATTTTTGGAAGAGAGCCCTCGGCCCATGCACCGTTCCCGGGGAGCCATCAACACGCACGATTTTCGTGCTTCGATACCAATGTTTCCCCGGACTCCGGCGGCGGACACACTGATGGGACCAATCGGACCAGGCAGAGTGTGTCTCTCTCTCTTTGAAAGGCGTTGATGGATAGGTGAATAGGTAAAGAAGGGGTGGGGTGGATGGGAGGTGCATCAGTTTGATGCCCTGTGATGCACTCTGCGTGTGAGGATGACAGTTGAAGTGAAGTGGTTGATTGAGGGACGCAATATGTTGGAAACATTAAAGCACATCTGTGATGGAGATGCTCCGCTGACAGAGGGCCATTGTGGGGGCTAGATTTATCCAACTGTTTATAGGAAAACCTAGAAGCTAGTCAGGATACAGACGATTTGATCTCGATACGAGATAGTCTTTTAAGATTCATTTGGAGAGCATCTTTAAGGACTTTAAACGATGGTTGTTTGTTTTAAACGATGTTTGTTGCAATATTTGCGTTTTCTGCAGTCTAATCTGCCTTAAAGTCTTTCAAAGTTACTGCTTAATGCTCTAATTCTATACAGTTTCAGATGTAGATCCATTAGAGCCCTTAGATCGCTCTCTTAGAATCGAGCTCTTAGAAAAAAATCCTTTTTAAATCTTCCTATTGATGGATCTGTTCGTTGTTGGCTTCAGCTTCAAAATACTAAATGCTGGCACGAGGAAACAGAGAAAGACTGCAAGCAAAGAAAAATCCCCACCCGGGCGCCACTTACAGCTGGAAATTGACGAGAGAGAGCGCATCTGGTTGACAACGTGTCCGTCTGCCAACAAGCGACCACATCGATTCCCCCAACACAAGCTGCTGAAAAGCAGAGCAACATACATCAAACGGGAGCCCGAGATTTTCCCAATCGAACACAACATGCACCCGGGACAGCACGGTGTCCCCCGTTCCTTGTGGCCACAGAAAAGGCCGGCGCTGAGACGTAGCGATGATAAAGGATAATGATCCTGTCGCACCAAATCACCGCATGATTGGCAACCACCATCCACACGAAGCTCGTCGGAATGTCGTGGTTCCTGGACGATGCATGCATCTTTTCTGTCGTGCCACCAGGAGGATGGAATGTTCGTGCGGAGTGTAGGATATGGAAATATGGAAAGGATTTTCCAATTTTCACTTCATGCTCCGTCAGTAGTGGATCTTTTTGGACGAGATTCCGACGTCTACTTGCGAGTGGTTATGACGTTATCCCTCTTTTTTTTCCTCTGCATAAGCAGAGCAACAGAATGTTTTGGATTTGGCCAGACGACTTGCTGCCTGGAGAGAATGTGTCCATCTTCCAGTAGTGCCACTGGACCCTGACGTCTA
>NC_064878.1:5562500-5565000 GCF_943734665.1 Anopheles aquasalis | reverse complement strand
GCCGGGAAAAAAACATGATTGTTGATCATGTTACTGGGACAGCCCGGTTGCGAGCGCACACGAAGGTCACGTACTAAATTGGGAGTGGATTAAAAACACGTTACAAGTAATTACGATACGATACCACCACGCTCGCGCACACAGCACAGCACAGTGGCGCTGTGTGGCGTAACTTATTGATTAAATTAAATTTGTGTTTCCCGCTTTTCTGGCTCGTTAAAAAGATATTCAATATCGATCCGTGACCCCTGGGTTGGGAATGACACGGTTGTGCGCTGAAGTGATAACGGCGGTTTGTTAGCATAAATTGCAGCATAACGATCAGAGAGTGCAGGTCGGAAGGGGAGTTTTGGAAGTGTTTTTTTACATGGTAATCGATTAGGAGGTTTTTGGGGAACATTCTCTAGAACGCTTGGTATGAAATATAAGTGATCGTTTGCCTTTTTTGAATGAAAATTAATCTTTCTATTTTAATAGAACACTGGAACGCTTCAAATAATATTTTTTAGTCTGGTCTAGGATGGTTTAAAATGATTAAATGGTTATCAAAAATTGAAAGAGAAATCTTGAAATACATGAATTTGAAAAAAAATAGTGGAGCATTCCATCACTCTTTAGGGGGGGACTTCGGTATTTATTTTTTTTGTGACACAAATTTTTAAACATTTTTCTCTGAAAGTTAATCCTTTCAAGAGTATTGTGTCAAAATTTTGGATCAATCGAGGAAAAACTGACAAAGATACAGATTTTTGAAAATCCGCGTTTCATACAAGGCTCCATGCAGCCCGCTACTTTGAAGCGCGTTTCCCAAAACCAACGTTTTCAAAGTCGGTGTCCATCGTACCGTAGAAACTACTGGGCCGATCGATTTGAAATTTTTAACACATAATCTTTGCACTTTTTTCCTGATAGCCCCGTCGAGATATCTTTAAAATTGTTGATACTTATTTTTAAACAAATCTTTAAATCTGTGTTTTTATAGCAGAATAGCAAAAAGCATCACTTTTTCAACTTCAAAAATCTGCCAAAAATCGTAAAAAAGGGAAAATTAACAAAAACTCTCCGGGGCTACCTAGATAAACTTATAATCTTTTAAACTAGTATCGATTTGCATTTTTTTAATGACCCATCATGCATCTACGAAAGGCATCGGAAAAAGTATCTTTGCGACGACATGTCTACCAAAATTTGATGCCATGGATTAATTTTTCAATTAATATTGCTCAAAACAAAACCAAATATTCTTCAAAAGTTGTAGATTATCATGCATTCACTTGAAAAAATAAGGTTGAATGGTTACGTCACAAAAAATCGTTAAAAACGGGCCTTTTTTGCCCCGAAAATACCGAAGTGCCCCCTAAATGGAACATTTATTCAGACACTAATAGAACACTCATAAGAGAATTTAAAAGTGGTGTTTGCAAGTTGTTGGCAAATTTCTAAACAAAAGTTTGTGGAACTCCTTCAACTTCTTGTACTAGTCAACACATTTATTAAACTATACGATTGGTTTGTTGCCTTAACTTCTATGATCGCTCATTTATGATATGATCTTGCTCCTCTTTTCTCTCCTCCCCCCTCCACCCAGAGTGACCCAGAACAAGCGGGAACAGGATGCCGGTGTGTATCACTGTGAGGCCCGCAACTCGGCCGGTGTCGCCATCAGCGAGAACGCAACGCTTCAGATCGCGATCCTGCGGGATGATTTCCGTCTTGTGCCGAAAGATACGGTCGCCCTGGTTGGTGGTCCGGTGATCCTCAACTGTACACCACCCCGTGGCATTCCGGAACCATCGGTACTGTGGATTAAGGATGGCAAGATACTGGACATCAACGGGAAACACCATTCGCTGGTCGATTCCGGCAGTTTGCTCATCTCGGAGATACAACCGAGTGATTCGGGACGGTACGAATGTTCGGCACAGAGTATGGCCGGTACGAAGACAACTCCGCCGGCCTACCTGAAGGTGCTGGCACCACCAACCATCGTCAAGAGTCCACACGATACGGAGGTGCTGGAGGGTGAAGGGTTCGATCTGCCCTGTGGACTGACCGGTGATCCGAAACCGATCGTTACGTGGCGCAAAGAGAGTGGCCGGTTGCCCGAGGGTCGTTCGCGTAAACTGCTCGACAATACGCTCCGGATCGAGGATGCCCGGCAGGAGGACGAGGGCAAATACTTCTGTGAGGGTCACAACGAAGGTGGCAATGTGACGATCTCGGTGTATCTGTATGTGTACGAGGCACCCACGTTTATGGAGGCACCGGTGGATGTGGTCATACGGGAGGGTGAATCCATTACCTTGCCCTGCCGAGCGAAAGGACGGCCCGGGGTGCGCATTTTCTGGGATCGAATCGATCGAAAGCATGTCGATAATAGTGAGCGTGAGGGAGCACAAGACGCAGGCCTGCACGGTGGTGCCATTGGTGAAGAGCATCACGATGGAGGTGGATCGCCAGGATCGCTGGATGGGAGTCACAGTCGACGGAGGCGATTCGC
>NC_064878.1:5542500-5550000 GCF_943734665.1 Anopheles aquasalis | reverse complement strand
CCGATTTCGTACCGCATCGAAACCCGCTCGGGCTCGGAAGCAGAATTCCTCGATATGTCCCGCCGGTGTAATGCGGCTGGTGTGCGTCTGTACGTGGACATCATCATCAATCACATGGGTGCGACGCAACCGGTTGAGCCGGCCCCGGGTACCGGTGGTTCCACGGCCATCCCATCCGATCGTCAGTTCCCTGCCGTTCCGTTCGGTTGGCCAGACTTTAACACTCCCTGCGCCATCAACGATTGGAACAACGCGATAGAGATCCGGAACTGCGAGCTGGTCGGTCTGCACGATCTCAATCAGGCCGTCCCGTGGGTACGCGATCGTGTCGTCGACTTCCTGAACCATCTGATCGAGCTGGGTGTGGCCGGTTTCCGGGTTGATGCGGCCAAACACATGTGGCCCGCCGATCTGGAGGTCATCTTCGGCCGCTTGAACAACCTGAACACGGCCTTTGGATTTGCTGCCGGATCGCGTGCCTTCCTCGCTCAGGAGGTGATCGATATGGGGCCGCATGAGGCCGTCCGTAAGTTCGAGTACATTCACCTCGGTACGGTGACGGAGTTTATGTTCTCGAGTTACATTGGGCGTGCCTTTAGCGGTGGTGATGAGCTGCGCTGGTTGTCCAACTTTGGTGAAGCCTGGGGTCTACTGTCGTCGCGTGATGCCTTCGTGTTCGTGGACAACCACGACAACCAGCGGGGTCACGATGGTATCCTGACGTACAAACAGCCACGGCAGTACAAGATGGCCCAAGCGTTCGCTGCGGCTTATCCGTATGGACAGCTACGCGTTATGAGCTCGTTTGCGTTTACCAACTTCGATCAGGGACCACCGTCGGATGCGCAGGGCAATCTGTTGTCGCCGATCATCAACGCGGACCAGACGTGCGGTGGTGGTTGGGTGTGTGAGCACCGGTGGCGCCAAATCTCCAACATGATCGTCTTCCGGAACATTGTCTGGGGTACGCCGATGCAGAACTGGTGGGACAATGGGAACAACCAGATCGCGTTCTCTCGCGGTAACCTTGGCTTTGTGGCTTTCAACAACGAACCGTTCAATATGAATGTGATCGTACAGACCGGAATGCCGGCCGGCATCTACTGTGACATCATTTCCGGTGCGAAGGTAAATGGTGCCTGCACGGGGCTCCAGTTTATCGTCGAACCGAACGGGTACGCCTCGATCCAGATTCTCACCACGGCCGAGGATGGTGTGATCGCGTTCCATCGGGATGTAAGTAGAGTGTGCATGGTGCGCTAGCTGGCAGACTGCTAACCGCTGATCTCTGTTCTGATCTCTTCCGCAAACAGTCCCGATTGTAAACAAGGACCTCAGGGTGGTGGTAGTGTCCAGAGTAGCTCCTCGTAGGTGTCACAGTTGTAGCGGTACCAGCGGACGGCGCAAAGCTGTGAACAGAACAGCGCACTGAGCAGAAAGTTCCGGGCATATTCACGGCTGTAAATAAAGGAGTACAAAAGGGTGAAAAAGTGACCTCTGTTTTTAGTTCTTTCGAATGCCCTAATAAGGAAACTGAGGTCGTTTTGCCAAGAGAACCGCTGATGATGTGATAAGACTGGGAAGGGATTAATCGATGTTTCGTGCTACCTTTTGCGATACGACGCACTTTGGCGGGGGGTACTTTAGGGTTGCCTTATCTTCTGATTATGGTTACCTATTTTCGCTTGCGATAAGATAGTTCAGACTGGTGATTGGCATGTAGAACAGGGTTGTTGTATGAAAACAATAGAGCCAAGGAGGGAAATGCCGGTACGTTGTTTTGCGGAGGTCTCGTGATAGTAGATAAAGCAGGATGAAGTGATTGAAGAACGGATTTTAATGAGAACCGTTCCCTTCCGAGTAAACGATCGTAACCATGGTAACACGTGGAGTGCTGTTCAAATTGTGATGGAGACGCCACACTTACCGCTTAACGAGCACCAATACTGCTTCGGTGAAGAGCTGCCGATCACAGGGTGGACTAGAGCATCGTGCCACCGGTCCATTTAGCAACCGAACGGCCAGATGCCGTGGCAATTGAAGCTTCTCCAAACCATCCTCTCCAAACTCGAAGCGAAATGCTCGGCTGCAGGCATTCAGCGCTTGATCGAGCAGAGTCCTGGGCTGTTGATGTTGGCTTTCGAGTGTGGTACCACCGTGTAGTGCTGCGAGTTCCAGCGGAAGATTTAGCAGATATGGTACGGGATGGCATCGGACATGCCGGTAGCAGGGAGGATTCCTTATGCGACGCATTTTCTCCTCGAGCGCATCATAATCGGGCTGAGCAAAGCGTTCGAGTGGCAGCGGACAGTGCGTGAGGCATTGGTTGTTGGCGAACAGTCGCACAAACAGCAAACTGGTCGTGTTGATGGTGAACGGTAGCTGGTATAGGTTGCAGCGTTCGGCCGAGACGAAGCAGAGGGCTGGCAGGTTGAAGAGGCGCGTCGGAATCGAAACCAAACCCGGATTATCGTCGAGCAGCAGATCCTGCAGTGCGGCACAGTGGGCGAGCTGGATCGGAATGGTGGTGAGACGATTCTTGCGAGCTTCCAACACTTCTAGCTTCTTGAGGTGGCCTAATTCTGTGGATTGCAGGCGTTAGAATCGGGGAACACTATTGCTTAAGCGCTCCACTTACCGGCTGGTAGCTGTAGGAGTAGATTCCCGTTCAGCAGAAGCTTTACCAAACGCCCTAGCTTTCCCACCGTGCTAGGCAAGTGCTGGAGCGAGTTGCCCGACAGATCCAACGTTTCCAGGCACTCCAACCGACCGATCGCACTGGGAAGCGTATCGATCACGTTCCCGGCCAGACACAGGAACCGCAGGTGGGCCATATCGACGCAGAACCAATCGGGCAGGTAGCGTATAAGGTTCTCCTTCAGATAGATCTCATCGATCGCGTCGGAACACTCGCGTAGCTCCTCGGGCACGACGCGATAATCACGATAGCTAAGGTGCAGAATGCTTCGAAATCCGTTTTCCATCGCGGCAACAAAAAATGGGGAAAATCACCAACCAAAAGGACTTTGCAAAACAAACTTTAGCGAACGAACGTTCCTACTGCGATCAACTGATCAACTGGCTTACATTGCTCTTGGCGCCTGGCAGCAGCAGCTAAGTTGGTTGATGTGATCGTGGCGAGAGGAAAATTAAAAATGGCCTTTTTGGCACACTGCCCGTTGGCCACCCCCTTGGTGGTGGTGGTGGTGGTTGGGGTGGTTAAGTTAAACAAGCTATTATGTAAAAAAAAATTAGAAACCCCCCACCGGTGGGGCAGGGCCAACGTGTATAGACAACTCATCCGAATCCACCATCGCATCCAATGGTCACTGAGATTGTTCTATTTTTAAGTTTTTTAAAAAATGAGCGAGAATGCGCGGTGCTACTCGTCTCTCTTTCTATCTTTCGCTCGTCGGATCATTACAAGTGATGCAGAGGCTACTAGATTGCGATGTGTGTACACTGCTGTGTTTTTTGGGCCAAAACACAAGACGATCTGAAGATCGCGCGTTGACCTTCTGACGGCTCTAAATTGAAAATATCCTAAAAACCTTCCTCACGACGACATCATTGCATTGGACAAGGATTGCAAAACACATCGCTCTCGGCGTCGGTATCGCTGGCAGAGATCAACCACCACCAGCTCGGCCCCATCACAGCTGAGCTGTCGCTTTATAGGTCAAGGACATTAAGAAGGGAGCGCCTGGGAGAAGAGGAGCATCTGCATTTTTCATCTGCATGCTGGGTCAATTGCCTCATAAATTGGGGGGGGGGGGGGGGGGGGGTTCATCTTCACCAGTCGTTCACGCTTGTTTACATTCGATTGAAAATAGCACAATAAACAGGGCAGCGCCTTTTAATCGACTTACTGTTTTAGTAAAACCGCCACGTGCCTTTCACGACGCTATTATTACTTTCGGTTTGTAGCGGATTGCGCGTTCTGTGCTACATTGTACGCAGAGGCTTTCTTTGTGATACTCATTAGTGTGATTTCGCTGTACACCACCGTACGATTCGCACAGAAAATCACAAACGTTTTCACAGAAAAGCATTTTTCATCCGGATGATTCTTTGTTTGCACCTCGAACCTTCAAACAACATGCGATCATACCATTTCGGTGGTAGGAGTTAAACAAACGGATTAACGGAGAGCTAATTTTCCATAGTTTTATTATCATTTCGCTCACTTAATCAATTTATTGTAAGTGTTTCTTATTGTAAACGCGCTTAGCAAACATTATTCGCTTCTCTTGCACCCTTTGCTGGCACACGCCTTCCCATGCTCTTCCCCTTTCCACCCCGCTCCCTTCGCTTCTCTCTGCCACATTTTGTGCCACCCAATATTTATAGCTATCTCTTAACCGTCCATTAGCGGACGGGCTTGCGGTTGTTGGCTAAAAACGAGGGTTTGTTGTCTGCTTTTTTTTTGTATTAAATTATGCCTACACGTTAAGATGCATATCGATGAGTTCGTGTAGCGTCTGAGCTACGGTGCTACACCAAAGCTATCGGGAAGGCCCCGCTATGCACTACCTAAACTATCATCAAAACCACACACAAAAAAACGAAGAAACCATAACAAAACGGACAACGAGCGTAAAAAGGGTTCTCCTCAGGTAGGAACTCTCAACGTACGTATCTTATTAAAATCATTAAATCGAGTGCGAGTCGATCGAGAGATATATATAGAGAGAGGCAGAGTGGGAGGGCAGGGAAAGGGTAGCGCTCTGGTTGGCTCATAGTTGTCAATAGTATGTCCTGTTCAAGTCGAAGCGTTTTTCGTTCTTTTCATTAAAAAAAAAAAACAATCAAACATGTACAAACGATAACGAAGCCGCGAGGATGGCGGGGGAGTTAAGCAGCTCTTGTATCTCCGCTGTATCATTTGTGGAGTCTCCTTTTTAACGGTTCCTTTTTTTTCTTCTCTTCATTTTAACAACTAATTGTGATGACCGCCATAATCGGTTGATGTGTGCTTTGTTTGATTAGCATAGGTTAACGATTAATGTCCTTCGGTTCAAACGATCCCACTGCGGTGCGGTTACTACGATTGATAACATATTCTAGGTAACGCTAAAAGGTGATGTACGATGATGATCAACGAAAGCCAAGAAGGCGCTGCCTCCGTCTACTCGATGTGTGCATCGCAGCAGGCGGGGCTGGGTTATTGCAACGCATTGAGTCGAGTTTATGGATTGCTGATAGGCGATGAACCATCAGCAATGGTGAAGATGATTGCGTGATCTTCCTGGTTTTATGTATGTATATCAAGCGGGAAGGACAAAGGCAATGTGGGTGTTAACGAGTATGTGTCCTGTGCTGGACTAGCGCTGCTGTGGCTAAAACGAAGCATGCCCTACATGATGACACAGCGCTTCTGCTGTGTCTGCTCGCTGATGGTGCTGCTGGCGGTTGTCTTAGTGCTACCATTAAGTACTGCTGCGGATTGCTTTAAATGGAGATTTTGCGATTTAGTACCATTTTGCGATTGATGCTGCTCCTGCGCCTGTTCAGGAAGAACGGTGGTACGATCCTCTGACACATGGTTGATCACAGGGGAGCTCGGATTAGTAGCAACACTACCATCGTGCCGTCCCTGACCATCACTCATGTAATCACTATCCGTATCCCGTTCATCATCATCATCATCAGCATCATCGTCATCATCATCGTCGCCGTCGTCGTAGGAATCCGATGCAAGCCGGTCACGACCACACTGTAGCTGCTGGAACTGATGCAGGCGCTGCATCAGCAGAGGGTTGCTGTGGGGCAACACAAACACCTCATCCGGTTCGTGATCCTCGAGCTTACGCGTAAGCCACAGGCCGACAAGCTGGCTAAGCTGTGGCCCACGATGCTCGTCCTCGTGAGGCTCGGCTTCGTGCGAACTTGCCAACGATGAAGTCTCCGGTGTGGCTTGACCACACGGTGCCGGACTCTGCAAACCGGAATCGATGCTCTCGGTGTAACCGGAAACGCTGTCCCGTTTCCGATGGCGATCTTCACCCATTTCCTCTTCGTCCGCTTCATCGGTGTCGCTCATTCGTGGCGTCCGCTCATCCGGTACACGCTCCGGTTCGGCAGCAAGGGTTAGCAATGGTTTGATGGCGATACACTCGATCACCTGCGGCCGCTCTTCGACAGGCGATGGCGGTGGTTCTACCGACGGTTGATTGAGCTCCTCCGGGATTGTTGTTATAGAACATTCCTTTCCATCCACTGCAACGATCGACGGACACTCTACCGTTTTTGATTCAACTGCTGGCTCGTTACATTCGCTTTCTTCTGCCATGTTGGCCATTGTGGCAACCTCGAGCATCACCTGCTTCTCGGTCTCAGTCTCATTAAGAATGATCTCATCATCAATCAAAGCGCGCTCCACCACGATTTGTGATTCCGGAACGGGTTCGGCCGGTTCCGGACACTCCACAACAACATTGCACCGAACAATCGGGGCCGAATCGACCTGCTCGACGATTCTATCACATATCAGTTCGTCGTGTGGCACTTCTTCTTTCTCTTCAGCTTCTTCTTCTTCTTCTTCTTCTTTTTCTGTAATGCATACTACAACCTTATTCTCCTCCACCAACGGAGGAGAAACCACTGGTTCATCTTCTCCGCGAGCTTCCTCGATCGCAAGCACCTCTTCCACCACTTCATCACAATCCACCGGGTCGATTACTTCCTCACCGTGCTCCAGCACCTCACTATCACAACCTTTTACCCCCCTCTGGGGCGCCAGGTCCACCCTCGGGGTGAATTCTGGTTCGATCAGTTGGAAACCTTCCAGAGGCTGACGATGCAGAACAGCATTTCCCGGTTTCCGCTGTTGTCTTTTATGCTTTTGTGTCTTTTTCTTATTTTTTCCCGTTACCTCTTTCTTACTTTCAGCCTCCGGAGTGTGCACGACCGTCGCTAGTGGACGCGGTTCACTCGAACCAGTAGCTACCGGTGCCGGTTGCTTGATGGACTGTTGAGAATCAATCACAGGCTTCGCTTCATCCACCGGGCGATCGGAACAACCGGTGATCGGTACGGTGTCCACGGGTTGCTCCTGTTCCACGACGCGCTTTCGGCCACCCTTGCTAACGGTTGTCCAGAGCAGATCATGGATGTCGTGGCTCTGCGAAGCCGCCAGCTTGGGGCGCGTCAGATCGATGTTCTGTTCGGCGAACGCTAGGGTCGATTCAATCAGATCCTTCTTGCGGTTTTTGTGTGACCCCAACGCAGGTGGACGCAGGGCGATGGGGGCGGTTTTGGCGGCGCTCGGTGTCGCCACTGACTCTACGGGCGTGCTGGTTGCCGCAGCCTTTGCGGAAGCTGGGTTTTTGGAAGCGGATGATACGGTGGAAAGCGATTTCTTTGCTGCCGTCGGTTGAGTATTGCTTTTTCTCGCCGATCGATGACTAGTAGTACGTTCGGTAGCGTCGGTGGTGGTGGCCGCTGGAGTCACCACGGAAGGAAGAAACTCTTCTACGTCAGCATTCAGCTGGTGATTTA
>NC_064878.1:5532500-5537500 GCF_943734665.1 Anopheles aquasalis | reverse complement strand
ATGAGGTATTGTGGTGGTATTTGGGAAATGGAGAAACTCGAGCAAAGTCGCGGTGACAACGCCATGCCATGTGCCATGCCATGTGCGTAATGCGCCATGTGATGGTACAGTCACGGCCGACCCCGTCCGTTCGTCCGTCTGTCCGTCTGTCCGTCTATTTCTGGATGCCAACGGACCGAGCAATGGACAGGCGAGGCAGACTGTGAAAGAATGAAGATCACGCATCGTGGCGACCGTTCCAGACGTGTCTCGGGTGTGACATGTGCTCTCGAGCGCGCGCTTACTGTCTTACCGTGGTGCAGCGGTTGCTCTCCGTCCGATCCGGGTGCGCCCGAGGAGGTGGTTGTGTTGGCCCCGTCCAGCGACAGCGAGACCCACTTGGTTTTTCTCTTGGCACCCTTCGCCATCTAGCCGAGATCAGGGCGCTAACAGAGTGCTGGGCAACGAACTTCCGTCGACGGTGTCTGGCTCGGGGGAGCTCCTTCTTGCCTTGGTTGCTTTGTCGACGTAACACTCGCTTGCTAGGATGTTACGGTGATGGGGATCGTTGGATCAACAGCAGCAGCAGCAGCACCATGCAGTGTTCCGTGTTTCGGATACGATCGGTTCGGATTCGCGGTGGAGCCTCAAGAATCATTCAGCTACGGCGCCACACTGGACACTGCAGTAGACTGCTAACTATTTGGCGGTTGTTTCTTTTTTGGTTGTTACTACAAGCTGTTCTTGCACTGTTGTCACACTCTCGCGCTCTCTATTTCTCTATTAAGCACACTACACCAATTCACAAGTAGGCTGCGGGATTTCGTCACATTTATACAACCTTTCCTTTGCTTACTCTACTTCGATTCTAACTCTGTAAAAGAACACGGGCAAAACAACAAAAAATTGAGGATAAAATCATCGGAACACCAGACACACCGTCGTCGTCGTCGCCTTCGCAAGAGACCGAAACCGTTTCTGCACTTTCTGTGAGCTAGCACTTAGATAATCGAATCTCTCGACACACCGTCTTCACAGTCGTCGTCGTCGTCGTTGTCGTCATCATCAGATCAGAGTAGGCACACCACACGAGACACACACGGCAGCAGCATCACTGAAACTGAACCACATACCACACCGCTCGACGAGTCCTTGCTGCCGATGCCTTTCGCGATCCACGGTGGTGGCAGCAGCAGAGAGCATCTTGGCATGGGCCACCAGCAGCCAGGGCACTTGAACGATCGAACCACCCGAACCGAAACCGATTGGTTGCCGCGTGTTCCGCGAACTCGTACACCTCGTCGAGAGGCCTAGCAGCACTTCATCTCCTTACCAACGAGCCGCACTTTTCACTCCGAGTCGCCTACCGGGATCGAGAATTTGGAAAACCGTCGAACGCGGGAGCGAAGAAAAGCGAATGGCCGCACCGAACCGTTGCCGCCGCGTGCTCGCTGCTCACCGAATGGCTTAAAATGTAACTGTCACATTTCAAAACGCTGCTCCTTCTCCTCCCGGTCGTCGTCGTCGTCGTCGCCGCTCCGGTTTTATCTCCGCTGTTGCATAATCAGTGTGCGCACCTCACGTGCTTTTGCGCTGCGTGGTTCGTTGGTGCGTTCGAAACCGGCCACAGAACGATATTGAAACGAATCTAGAATTTGCCATGGATTTTCCTTCCTTCGGTTCCTTCTTTGTCTGTTTATCACAAAGAAGAAGAAGGTGCCGATGATGATGCGCCGCAGTCTACTTTGCTGAAAATGATGTAGCCTTGCATTTTGCGTCGCATTCGCAATCGCGCTGAGTATGCTGCGCACTGCGCGAATCTCGAGGAGGCCATCACGTTGCCATCTCCACCGCATCGTAGCCGCTGTTGTGTCTCTTTTCCGCCGCGTGCGCGTTTGTCGCAGAGGGAAAAAAGAAATGGGCAAGACAAACAAAGCACTGGCACGAAATGCATTCTTATAGCGGGTGTGTGCATCTATTAGCGTGAGATGAAATGGTCGGACGGACGGTTCGCAAGCTGGCGTTATGCACACGGTTACATTGCCAAAGGACACAGGGTGAACAGGGTGAAAATCGAATAAAATTCTTCGAGATGCCGCCTGCTACCGACTGGGGTGTGTGTTTTTGTGTTCCGGTCGACCGGAAAGGTCGTTCCTTTCGAAAACATGGAGAGCGAACACGGTGTTCGTGCGTCGCGAGCGCGGAACAACAAACCATTTTCCGTGGGGAAATGCGTGAGAGAATGTATCGGGAAAATTCCGGAAAAACAACTCCAGAGAGCAAGAGAGCTGCGAGCGTGAGAGAAAAGCCGGCGCTGCACGAAATCAGCTGTTATGTAACCCCGGTCACCCCGGTCGGTGCGAGGAAATGCACTTAGACGCACACATACAGACATGCACACATACATGAGAAATGAGACACGATGATTGTTGCAAGAATGGCAGCAGCATGGCACGTACATCGTTCTTGGCAACCCTTGGCGTGCGGGGCCCCCTCCCTCCTTATTAGGTAAACGACGGCGTGCACCGGGGTACCGAGGGGTGGGTGGGAAAAAGGGGTGTATTGGGGAGCCGGTTCGCTAATGTTGCTTAGCATCGTAAACCACCCCGCCTCGTGTTAGCGTGTGTAGCGGGCTGCAAAACTTGTGTGTTGTTAAAACGAGGCGACCCTCGCTGCGGTGAGGTAGAACCATCGCGAAGGAGCCTTCCATCATCCTCATGCCACCATGCACACCCCCTCAGGGGCCCCAAAACCTAACAACTCTCTCAGAACACACCCGAAATGTACGATGATTGTGCAATATTCTGCGCCGGTGTGGTGGTCACGAGTAGTGGAAGATTTCATCATTACACCTTGCCACAAACGCAGACGACGACGACGACGACGACGATGAAGACGGCAACACAATCGACAGCATCGATAAGTGTATGATAATTGATATTTTGCTAGCGTGTTTATATTGCCCGTTTGTGGTGGATGCGATGATGATAGTGTCCATCTTGAGGGCGCATCAAATCCGGTCAGCTAATCTAGGTGGTGCAACTATGTAGCGTTGTGTTAGCGGCGTGATAAGCAAGATTGGCCACAACTCGCTTGCAACGGGCAATAAGAGGGATGGGGGGTATCATCGTAATCAACGAAACCACATGGTCGATGGTTACTGCGACTGCAGCACTTGATGGATGACTTTCAGTAGTGTTTTTTAAAAAGAGAAAAACAATTTGTTGTTCCTTCCGTGCGCCACACGGAAATGGGCACACTTCGATCGCTGGGGTTCAGAATTGTTTCACAAAAAAATGTAAAATCGATCCATAGCAGGCATCGTCGTTATTTCACAACCTGACGGTCTGACGAACGTACACCCCCGGTGGGGCGGGTGGTTATTGAGAAATTATAATTTTCCACTCTTCCACTTCCACCGGCACACCGGTACAACCTAGAACTATAGGCCTACTGTTGCTGCGCTCTCTATTATCTAATCAATCACACGCGCGAACAGATGAAGACGGTTGCTGTGTGGAAGCGATTTCGTCACATTTAGAACCGCGTGTGGCGATTATACAATCCGTACAGCGGGGAGGGAGCGGGCACTTTTCACCTTTAAAAACGCAAAGTTTAAAACATGGGTCACAATTTTTCCACTCGGAAGTGGGGCATTTCACTGGCGGAACAATAGAACAGCAACAACAACAACAATTCCGATGCACGTTCACGTGTGTACTCACGGGCTCTCTGTTCAAGACACACGAGAAACCCAGAACGGCGTGTCTACTATCTCTTACTGCGGGCGCTATACTAAAATGGGAGCGAGTTTACTAGTGCGAGCGAGGCGGTTGTCCTCTGTCCCGCGAGAAAGTGAGAATGCGCGGAGATTCGTTGCCGCTTGGGGTGGCGGACATTCAGAGTTTTTTTTTGCCGATTTCGCCAGTTTTCTACAATTAATGCGGAGTTATTGGATAAATCGTTGTTGAAATGATGATTTTTTTGGTCAATGCCGGCAATTTCTTATTTTTCTAATACATTTCCAATTAAGGTGCCTATTCCGGTGAGGCGATTTCGATCGCCTTATAACGCCCTGGTTGTGCACCAATAATTTCTTCCTACTAATCGTAATAATAAATCGTAATCGTAAAAAATAAAGATAATTCAGGGTTTTTAGTTTAAACTGTCATTTTGGATTTTTTATTGTTTTCGAAACTATTCGAAACAACGAGTTGAAGTTTCGAATATCGGAAGGTGCTTTGTTTACGAAAAGACACAAAGAAGACGTAGAAGAAGTGAAAAACAAAGACGAGTTTAGTGAAATAAATCCCAGAAATTCTCCTTAAATATACCGTAAATATGGCAGAAACCGAGGCTGCCCCGTCGAAATCCTTTGCCGAGAAGCAGGCCGAGAGGATGGCCCGCCTGAAGAACCTGCACACACAACGCAACGAAGCGCGGGTGTCGAATCACCGAGAAGTGGTGGCCGAGGACGAACGGAAGAAGCTGCCCGCAAACTGGGAATCGCGGAAAAAGCAAGCCGAATGGTTAACAGACGATCTGGCGGCTCGCGATGTGGCTGAATCCCGGGGCTTGGACTATAACCGGGTGAAATTGCTGAACGTTTCGGCAGCGGAAGCCGATCGGATAGATAAGCTGAAGGCCAAGAAGAAGAACGCAGATCCGGGATTCTCCGATTACGAGGCCCAAACGGCCCGGCAGTACAATCGGCTGGTGAAAAATCTGCCCCCGAGGGATCTGGTGAAGTACGAAGAGCAAAAGGAGAAGTACGGCGAAGCGTTCTACGGTGGACCGAACGTGATACTCCAGGGAATGCACAAGGACACTCCCGCTGCCATCGATAACATGGTGAAGGATCTCGAGGGACAGATTGCCAAGCGGAAGAAGTTCTCGCGCCGTCGTACGCACAACGATGATGCGGACATTGACTACATCAACGAGAAGAACGCGCGATTCAACAAGAAGCTGGAGCGATTTTACGGCGAGCATACGGTCGAGATCAAGCAAAACTTGGAGCG
>NC_064878.1:5497500-5527500 GCF_943734665.1 Anopheles aquasalis | reverse complement strand
ACTTCCCATCATCCGGTAAATCCGGGATCGTGTTGGGCTTGCCATGGCACATAAATCTGTCTCTTCGAATTCGATCCCGTACCGTGGTGACAGGATAGATGAAGCAAATTCATGGCCAAGGTCCCTGGAACCGGCCCCTTGGGGTCTGGTGTCTGGTGGAGTGCTAGTGTGTCGTCATCGGGCGGATGACGCTGGCGGTGGCGTTTGCGCTCGTGATGGATTAAGTTCTACGTACCGGTTGGCAGCTTCCGTGTAGACAACAAACCTGATTATACGCCCGCGGGGTAGAGTACCATCAAAAACGCTTTCCGTAGGCCTTAGGCCTAGAATTCAACGAGTGCGGGGTCCCTCGATACTCAGCAGATGATGTGGCGACGATATCGAGGGATCTTGAGAGTTCCAGGCCTTAGTTCCATCTCTGGGAATTCAACTTTCTCTGTGTGCTAGATACGCTCGCTTGCGTAGTACTCTCTAGTCGTTGTTTTACGATGTTTTGCCCAACATACAGTTCCAGCTTAGTCCCAGCTCCGTTTGTGTAGGCCGTGACGTAGTTCTATGAACCGCTTTGGAACACCTGAACAACGGAGGCAAAAGTTTCACAAGACAAATTCGAAGCTTGGGCCATTGTTGTGCGTAAAATGTTACTCCAGTGTTTGCCATTCGTATCATCCTAGACCAATACCGAAGAGCGATCAGCGAGCTTGGTATAGTAACGCCGCCCCTTTCCACACCACACCTCATGTTCAGGTGTGTATATAGATGCTATCCGGTGTTACAAATGTTGTCTCCTTATCTTCTGCCACCCTCTCCCTTTGGGGTTCCACACTCCCTACCATTGATGGTTCGCCCAGCATCCTCCTGTTTACGTGAGGAAGCGCATGCGTGACGCGCCCCGATGACAGTTGCCAAACCGAGAGAGAGAGAGGAAGAGAGACACTAAAATGCGTGTTCCTCGGTGTGAGTCTGATTTGGCGTAAATGAGAGGCCAATACAGGACTTTGCACAACCACGAAAGAGTTGGCGAGCTTTTGCTCTTGCCTGAAGCATTACTGCGAGAAGATATGATCGATCCTTCGGTACAGTTGCTGCCGCTGCTGCTCCTGCTGGTGGTGGCACTCTCACAGCCACACAGGATCTTATCTCGCACCAGGATGCTGGATGCTGCATCGGGGATTACGTAGTAATGTACGGGTTCTACGCTCTCAGCCAGTCGCTCTCTCTCTCTCTGTCTGTGAAGAAGCACATCAAGGGACATTCCCATTGAGCTTTGAACCCAAATGCAGTGGCTACGTTTTTCGGGGGGGGCGGGATAGGGAGCGCACCAGCACGGGAATGTGAGACCAGGACCAGGCCGAGTCGCGAGAGCAAATCTGGCGAGAGTACAGCTTCTGGCCGAATGAATGACAGTAGGTCGAGCGCGTTTCTGTACCGGACGTTATTCAGTCCCGGACGAGACTTGCAACGGTGAGCTCCCGCTCCGTACGAGCTTTGGCCCCAGCAATCGGCCCTTGGTGCGTTCTCACACTGTGCTTATCATCTATCGTGCGGGTTGGGGGTGAGTGGCTCGAATATAGTCACTACCGTCCATTACATCGCCAGCTGGTGTGCAGTGTCCAGTGCTGTCGCTTTTACCTCCTCACAGAATCCTTTCGTGAACTGCGTGTCCTTTGACGAAGGTCTGATCGGAAGAGGACGCAGCTGCAGGACCACATCTTCCACCGAATGGACGGGGTGTTGAAAGTGAAGCGAGCGGATGTTGTGTCATCTCATGACTCGTCGCACAGGATATAGATTGGACCTTAACTGACCATCTCGCAGGATTGCAATCCGGTCAGCCTGTCTGTGTGTCTGTGGTTCGTTTGTGCCTTGACCGTGACGTGATGCATCGTGGTCTGTGTTTGTTAGTGGCGTGATACGCAATGAAGGATACTACGTCCAGCTGCGGTCGTTGGCTCTGCTCTGCTTGGTCCATTCCATCAAAGATCCGAAGACCGGTGGATGAGCACAATGGCACTGGCAGTCACTTTTAGGATTTTGTGTATGTGTTTGTGTGGGCTTTTGTGTGTTATTTTGCTCTACCTTGACCTCGATAATCGGTGAACCATCACGGGCCCGCGCCAACCAAATTCCATATCATCATCGACCTGACCTGACCCGATAGCGCCTCATTGCGTACAGCTATCTGGGGCCAAAACTCTTCCCTCGTCCCCTGTACTGTACCCAAAGTCACTCCCAGATGTTCATCGAGATGGATCACGTCCAAACTCTGAATCCCGAATCGCGGGGTTGGTCGGTCCGTCGGTATGCTCGTCCCAACCGCACAGATCCAGCAGATTGTGTGTTCTCTCACGCCCCTCGCTCATTGCTGGGGACCAGAGTCGGCACCAGAGAGGAAAGGTTCTGTAAGTGCCTCGTAATGTCGGTCCACAAAGCAAAGCACAGTGAAGAAGTGGCAGGAAAATTGGGGTCGAGGTGTTGTTGTTGTGGTTGTTGTTGTTGCTGTTGCTGGTGCGAGCTGCGGGAAAATTGGAAAGTAATTTGGTGGCGTTACTTGCCCTATCTACCCCCGGACAGTATTATCTCTCACGCTCATCGTGTGCGCTCACATCGTGGTCACGGGCCTCGCCTAGCTCGCTCCAGCGCTCTCCTTGCTGCTACTCGTCTCACTCGCTCCGATTTGTCTCGCTCTCTCTCGCGCGAGATGACAGTGCTGGTTGGAGTAGTAGCCCGATGGCCCGGTGGTGGTTGCCTAGGCTACACACTTCACTCCCGGCTGAACCAAAGCTCGCCCTCGTATGGCCTCATGTCCGTCTCGCTCGGGTGTTTGTGAGTAGGTGTGTGCGATGCGGTTAAGGACGCGTGGCACCCCGCGCGTCAAACGTTACGAAATTGATTACCCTAAACTCATAACAATCTGTAAGCTCATCCTCTGTCTCTTTTACCTCTGTGTGTGCGAGTGTGTGTCTTGGTAGACCGAGCACATACACGCGGGATTGTGCAAAAAAACGGGTTGCTAAGACCAGCTAAAGTCCGTTCCGGACCGCCGATTCTGATGGATGGATGGATGGTGCTCTCAAGTCTCTCGGGTACGACTTTTTAATGTTGCGGTGGCTTCAACTCTACGGGCTAGTGAAGTTGGTGTTGCCTGGCAAAAGTTTGCTACGAAAGTGTGCTCCGCAAGGATCCGACAGATGCAGCAGGTAATCGTCGAATAATTGCCCGATCACTGATGCTGATTGGAAAAGGTTATTGATTGTTCGTTTGGTTTACTGGCACCGGTGATGCGGTAACAGTAAAGCAATATCCGGCGACAGTGAGTTAGTTGGATTCTGGCGAGACGCTGATTTAGCTTTTACTAGCTTTTGAGCTGGCCAACAATTAGCCATGAATCTGGAATGTAGGAATATTATTCGTACGTGGTAGCTATTGCCCTATTGCTCTCTGGTTGTAAGCCAGCGAGTGGTATCCTTAATAGAGCAGGAACTAAGCCACAATTCTGGAGAAAAAAGGTCAGAGAAATTCCAGTGAAAATGCTGCAGATCCCCTTTTCTGGCATTGCAGCTCAGTTGTAAGAAAGAAAGAGGATTTCGCAGGAAATCACGCTTCGGCCGTAGGAGCGTCTCTGGAGCATCATTTCTAATGAATTCACGCCCAAGCTATGTTACACAAGTTAGTGCACTTCGCGGATCATTACTGCAAGAGAGAGAAAGAGAGAGACCCGCCCCGCCTGCCCCGTACAGTCCACGTGATGGTTCGATCACAGCCAACACAGGAACTGAACGATTAGGGCTGACGGAAGTGGCTGATGGATTCTTGGGAAGCTCGCCTTCCTTGCGAGATCGGCTATCTTTGCGTTCCGGGGACCTACAGAAACCTGATGACAACAGACGAGGAATCGTCTTTATCCGGCCAGCAGCTCGCCGCAAAAGAAAAACGGGATTTTTTTACTTTCTTCTCCACGAAACTCGACTCGGTTTGCGCTGCTGTTCATCGGGTGTCGGCACCTACAGATCTGAGGTCGAGTTCTGGTCTCTCTCTCTCTCTCTTTCTACAACTCATCCTTTTACTTCGCGACTGGTTAGAACTGCTAGAGTTAGATGGTTTCTTAAAAGGGACGCCCGAGCACGCCAGAAGGAAAAGTTTCCCTTTTTTTATTGCCCCCCGGCCATGGCCGCCTAGGACTCCACTGTCCCGTATCCCAGTCCCCAGGTTGCGTTACTTGATAGCCCAAAGCGTTAGCCACACGGTCACCTTTCTTTACAGTTCTCCCGGTCCGGAAGGAGCGCGTGAACGCAAGGATGCTACTCAAAGATAATGCCTCGAGTTCCTCCCTCCTTCTTTTTGCACCTTTGCACCACCACCAACCCCCCTCCAGAGCGACGAAAAAATGCCCCAAGGAAGAACCGGGGATGGTGGTCCACGGAACGGAAATTGTTATGTTGTTCACAGCACCGAAGCACCAAAATGGTGGAGCTCCCACCACCGCTTGAGGCAACTGTTTCCGCTCGAGACGGACGGTCGGACCACACCAACGTTCGCTCAAGTAGTTCCTCTTTTGAGGAGGAGGTGGACAAGGACGGTTTTTAATCTTTCCAGCGACACACGTGTGTGCATGTGCGTGTGGTTGTAAACTGTTCATCGTGCGAGATAAAAGATTACATTCAACGTTACCGACTGGCGGGGTGCATATGGTGTGGCCAGCAGCAGCATAGCCAGCATCGTCACCAGGGCCGGTTGTTGCCGCTCGTCTCAGCACCGAGTACCGGGTTTACGACCGCCGGAACAGTAACAACAAAGGCCACTTTGATTGAGGACATTCGCTGTTGCTTCTGCTGCTTTGGTTCACTGTACTGGGCATTTAATAGAGAGTCGCTTGCTGGTTAGATCGCGGCTAGCATTAAAGGAGGCGAGGAAAGGAATTTTAATTTATTTGAAAGCTTCCGATTCCGATGAGCTCCCTCGAGGGGCCTAGCCAGTGGAATCCGGAACGGAATGGTTCTGGGGATCGCGATCGATGCTTTGCGTTCAATTCGTTCGCTACAGTCTCCAAACTAGCTTCACTCGCTTCCTTGGGCCCTTCTCCATCTGTTGCATCTTGGCGCCTGCTGGCCACCGATGGATTCTTCGGAAGAGCGGGGGAAAAAATGGAAATTTACATTTTCCAGAATGGTCTCCGGCAGAAAAACAAACAAATAAACCAATGTTGCCAGCAGGCCAGATTGGAAAAGTTCACTTTTAATTAGACAACTCGCCTCTCGCTTAATTCCCCGGGCCCGGGTTCGTCCGCCTTTTTGGTCATTTGTTGAGCATCGCTCGCGAATCGAATCCCCCGTCCCCGTGGTGATGGCGGGGACAAGTTAATTTGTAAAATATCGATCGGGAAGAGGAACCAAAAAAAAACCACTCCCGCGATTGAAAAAAAAAGTGACGAATTGTGGACGAAAAGGGAAAAGCCAGAAACTGACAAGGAATCCATTCGGTCCATTCCGGATGGCGTGGTTCGCCAGATTGTAACAGATCGAATGGAAGGACGAACGGCGTGGGATAGTATTTGAGGCAAGGACCGTGTATGTGTGCGAGTTTGAAAAGCGAAAAGAAAGGAAAAACGCGCCGGCAATAGCAAAACTCCCATGAAGAAGTTTTCCTTATTTTCTTTCTGTTAATTCCACGCTACCACAGACGAAAGAAGAAATGAATAAGGAAGGCCTCAGCGCTCCTCCCCTCCCCGAGGGGGCCGCTAGGGGGTGGAGTTGAATGAAAGTAAGAAAGATTCCAAATGGAATTGATTTTGTTCCAATATTTCATCGATGAATCGTTCGGCGCTTCGGCTGCTGGTTCTTTTGCCTTTTCTATTCCGGTTCACCTACTCACGCACAGACACAGAGACACACCGAATGCCAGCAACATTCCATGGACCCTGCGGCGAAACGAGAAAATGGTTTTAAGCTTTACACACCGAGGGAATCCGGCGGGATGGTAAAATGTAAAATGTGGCGGAAATAAGAAAAAAAAAAGACAAAAAGCGACACAACAGGACACGGTGCGGACAGTACCCGTGCAGCAACAATGGTCTGCTCAAGCTGCGGTGGTGCCGGTGATGGCCACATGCAGCATACAAAGCAGAAGCTCCGTTTGTTCAAGACTTTGCATAACAAAGCCACGTTGGGGTATTAGTTCCATTCAGGGAATACCGAACAGGGTTGCTCCTCTTGGTCCCGTTGGGTCCTGGTCCACGGGTGTTGATCGATGTTTCGTCGATGATAGCATACCGAGCGATTCCTCCACGGGAGGGAATTCGAAGGAATTACAAAATGGAAACGGTGTTCCCGTCGATGCGGTTGGCGGACTTGGCGGTGGTTCGCGGTTGGCAAAGTGCCAAAGACGAGCGACTAGCACGGACATTGGTGCGCCACAGAGTCAGAGACAAAACTTGGTAGAGACAGAAGAGAGCGTGGTTTGCCAACAGGAAGTGGTGTAGACCGGTGAAGGTGCCTTTGTGGTGCACGGTATCCGGTAGTCGAGATATGTCACCGGCCATCCAGCATTGCTTGGTGTAACCTCACCTTCCTGGGCATGAGCCATGCTTTTCTTCATGTTTCGATGTTCCGATGATGGTGATGGTCCCGAATAGCGAGGCAGAATTCTGTATTCAGTTGTTGCAATAATGTTGGAGGGTATTTTTACAAAAAAATATTTGAAACAGTTCTTCTATTATCCATTAACAACTAGCAATTGTCGCTTGTCCACAGAACTAGCGTATGAAAATGATTTAGATGTTCTAGAAACCTATCACACATTTACTTGAGACTCCTGCTGCTGTTGTGCACACAGAACTGGTGTGCCCGGAGGTGTTTTTCCAACTCTTGCCACCGCGAACACGTAAGCGCTAAGAAGAAGCTACGAAGAAGAAGCCTGCAGTCGCTCGAGGGAAGCCGAAAGCATCATGTAAATGATGCCAGACAACCGGCTGCTCCTGCCAGCTCCTGGCAAAATCTCAACTTCAGCCGACACAGCGGTCTCTGCTTTGATGTCTGCGATGGGAGACCATTTTCTCCGGCATTTGGCCAGACTATAGTTTGACTAATAGACCCCGGGGCCGGACAAATCCATGTACCGGTATCGGTGGTATGTTTAGTGTTCGTTTCATCCGCACACCGAGTCGTCCGACGAGGAGGCACCCGGTGCTGGCCGCGGCGCTGTGACTCGACGTGGTTCATTTCAATAATTCGATAAATCATCAGCTCCCCCCCTCCCCCCCCCCCCCCCCCCCAAAGGCCATCCTGCTGACGGTTGGCTAGCTGACCGCTGGGATCCGGTTTGAGCCGGAAGCGGTGCGGTCTGCTAACGGAGCTAGTCACGGATACCGGCGTTACGGAGTTGCTGGTGCTGGATAGTGTTCTCGTTCTCGGCCCTGTGTATGTGTGCGTCTGCATTTTTCATGAGTAGCAGTGCATAGTTTAAATATTCATTCTCTACTTGTTGTTCTGTTGGCCTAATGACGGTAGCCAAATGGATCCTCCTGGGCGTTCGCATCCAGCAGCAGATGAGCGAAAACGATGTGTACCGGTCGCTGATGCTCATGGTGATGATGATGCTGATGATGATGATTAGAGCTGCCAATGGGGAAAGGGATGCGTTGGGCCGTGCGTTGGGCCGTGGCCGTTGACGAGCCGCTTGGTTTACTGCGGTCAATCTAATGAAATGCGGCCCTTGGCTGGTTAGTTGGGTTCCGCCGGACGATACGCTTGTCTGTTGTGTGGTGGTAGTGTGCTAGGTAGTTCGACTCATTGTGTCGCTTGTGGAGCGCATTGTAACGCATAATCTTTGAACATTTGGTTAGCTAATAGTATGCTAGCCGGAACAGTGATGGCCATGTCAGTAGCTTCTATCGTGCGGACCAAATCAGATCTATTAACCAGACTGCGGATACCACTGGCTACGGAATGTTACTTAGTGATCAGTATAATAGAATTCATAAGGAATTATCCTTTCAAATGGTGAATTGTCAGTTTAACAATCAAATTTAAAATGGTTTCATTGCAACATTAATGAAATAACATTCAACAATCCAAGATCATCCTTCAGTGGCAACGACGCATCTCTCAAACTAACGCTGCATTTCAGTTCGGTACATTTTGTATCTTTTGTTGAGCATATTTTTTATGCGAAAACCATGGGCCAGAACGCTCATTTGGGTCAAGGTGCTTTGCCAAAGGAAAAAAAGACGAATTACTATACTACAAAATGATCTGTAGGTCGCTTTGCGAGTTTGTATTCGTACTACAAACGCTCGCTTTCAAATGTTTCGGTTTTTGGGCGAGCATACAATCACGACCTTGCACGGCAGCGTTCAAAAAGCGTTCAGATACTTTGCGTTGTCCGTCGTGCTGTGGACGTACGGTCAATAATATGTCTTTACTGTTTTCTACCCAACCTAGTTTGGAGAAATTTCTAAGAAATTTTCTCATTTTCAGCATCACCATAACGGCAAATTAATTGATTTACAAAAAAGAAACCTTAAATGCTGCCTTGCAGGAAACTTTGAGCTTCCGAGCATGTTTGCTGTACGCAATGTATGCCAGTGTCTGTACCTCGGACCCCTCCGATGGCCACTCTAATCAATGACTACATGTAAAGGTTTCCGAGAACCCGGTTACCCCCTTCACACTCGCACTCGATTGAGCCATATTTTGCTACATAAGTTGGACATTTGTTTAACCAGTCCGGTTTGCCGTTGGGTTGCCAGCTAGGCGCCTAAATAAATAGAAAGAACTGGGGCTCATCTGGGGCTCTCGTCTTGGCTACAAGACGGTCAGGTTCAGGGCTGTGCTTCGGGGCCGGCCATCGTGAAAGCCATCGCGCCCAGCAAGGACTTCTTCAACAGTGAAACACACAAACAAACACACAAACACATTGAATGCGTGAGATCTCCGGATGCCGTTGAAGGCGGGGGAAAACATTTTCCATCAATCCTCTTCAGATGTATCCCTCAAAAGGAAACGAAATGGTTGTTTTCACTTCCACTTCGCTCGCAGCGGCCACCGTTGCAGACACACAGGCACACTAGGTCCACCGAAAAGGGGCTGCGCGGTCCCCGTTTTGGGAATTCGATCTCGATAGCTCGCACTACCGCTCGGCCTTCAAAACTTCTCACCATTGACCTT
Organism: Anopheles aquasalis; assembly: GCF_943734665.1. Taxonomy (NCBI): domain Eukaryota; kingdom Metazoa; phylum Arthropoda; class Insecta; order Diptera; family Culicidae; genus Anopheles; species Anopheles aquasalis. The sequence continues at coordinate 5,518,336 of NC_064878.1, read as the reverse complement.
CGGTTTGACCTACGATAAGCAAAGGTTCACAGAGTGTCTCCCGCAGTTGCTCTGGAACCGGTTCCATGGGGGGCGAATGCCGGCATAACTCCATCTCCATCGAATCTGATGTTCCGGTTTCGCAGAAAGCAAACATTTTGTAAACGCAAACACCTCCCCCGGCGTCGGCGATACCTTTATTAATATTTTTCCCCAACATTTCCATGGCCTACTGTAAGGATGCTTCTTCTAAATGCCTCTCAACCGGCACCAACACCAGGAAATGTCAGAAAATCATTTATAGGCCCCCTTTTTGCGAAAAGTAATGTGTGCGGAAAAACGAGAAATTGAAATGAAAAATCAAACTAACCATGGCTTAGCCACCGAACTGAACGGAATTAGCCGCCGGAAAACTCATTCACCCTTCAGGCTGGTTTAGAAAATGAAATGGAAGCTTCTCCGTTTTCCCTCCCACTAAAGGAAAACATTTGTTTTTACTTTTCCAGCAAATGAGAATCAAATTTCGGTGGCCCAAAAAAAGGGTACGCAATGTGTGTGCGTGCGAGTGTGTGCTAGCGTAAGCAGCGATGTTCGCGGTGGAGTCGCACGGAGATAAGCGTTTGATCAGGTAAATAAGGGAAGCTACTGAACGGAATTGCCGCCGTGTATAACCGTGTATGCTGTTTCCTGCAAACACTGCTGTGTGATAACGAATCGAAAAAGTGCGTGAGCGCGTGTGTGCGCGTGTGCGTGCCAGACAGTGATAGTAGTGAAGAAGAAGAAGGAGGAGAAGTACAGCGAGGGAGGCAACTATGCTGCTACCACAGGAACGCGCACCACACAGAGACGTGTAATCGCGCTGGCAAACATCGCGAAGAGTGGAAAACAATTTTCGCGAATCCAACGTGTGTGCGTGATACGAGTGAGTGTTTGAAGAAGGAGGAAAGGGGAGTACCGTCACCTTTCAGCTCCGTCGACAATGCTAACATACGGATGGGCATGCTCGCGAGGCTGATACTCGCGAGACCAGATCGACTGCGAGCGATCCTTGCTAGTGGTTGTGCCGTGCAGTGTTGAACGTGCGGCGGTGGCGGCGGCGGCCAGGTTCGGCCACCAGAGGGAGGACAGCAGACAGAACCTCTGATGCTTTTCTCGGCGTCTCGCATTGGTTCAGCAGCATGATGGATAGAATGCTTTCGCAATGGAATCGCACAGAAGAGCCCACGAAGCCGCTGTTTATTTGATAAGGTAAGTCTCCGGCCCCCGGGAACTGGTGGTCGGTAGCAGAGTGATGCACGATTAGTTTAGTGCCAGTACAGTCGGGTTCCGGTCACTGACTACATTGTCCCAAACTACTATCCACCAATCGGGCGGAGGTTGCAGATCTGATGAGCTTACTTGATGCAGCTTATCATGGCCACCGAATGCCTTTCGGTTTCGATCTATTATCGTAGTTCCGCTTCCGCTCTACCCACAGACATAGACACACAGACCACAGAATCGTCGGTCCCTGGATGATGGACAGGCTCATTATCATAGAAATTAAATAACGAAGAAATGGAAATTAATGGAAAAATATTGCTTTTCGCATGCCCGCGATGCGATGTGATGCTCCACCACAGGACAAGGTCTTTTGCAGCGGATGCAGGGATCGAAAGATGGTAGATAAAAAGAAAAAGATCGAACTCATGAAAGATTAATTGAGCAAACGGTGCCGTCGCTAATGCTGACGAAGACCATGAAGTTGCCGTCGACCACATGGTGATGGTACAGCGCTGCTGGGACATCTCGTTAGATATTTACTTCACTCTGGTTAGGGTGCTGCCATGAAGCTTCCTAATGCTTCCTAATGGATAACGTCCCAGTCGATTCAGTCCTATCGAATAGTCGATAAAAAGCGAACAGTTTTTAATAATCGGCACTATTAGAAACGATAAGAGCCTCTTTATTACCGACTTCTAGTAGACTTGGACCACTAGGTGCTAACACAGTGTATTTAATGTTCATAAAGACGTTCGCAAATGGAAGAAGCAATTACTAGCGAACGGAAAGTGGCGAAAAGCTTGCTGGCATGCTAATGAGCTGCTTCAAAGTCACGTGCGCCTTTCATCACTCACGTTAACCGCAGAAACACACCTTCGGAATGTAGGGCGGTAAAGAGAAAAGCGAAAATAAGTTGAGCACGTTGTTGCCGGGCTTTCAGTGGAAAGTTGAAGCCGGTTTCCGAATTACTTCTTGTGGTTAAGCAGTGGTATAGTTCTCCCGGGAAGTGAAATGTTGCGACGCTTTGAACAGGTGAACACGCGAGTTTCCCACGCTGTTGTCGAACTGATCGCCCACCTGCTGGCAGTAACCTGGTAAATGCGTGGTGCTGTGCTGATTGATTAGTTTCAGTTGTTTGAAGTAGTATGAGAGAAATTTTGATGACTAAATCAACGAATTTACGAAGAAAAATCAAAGAAATTATTGACTTAGTTACTAGAACTTGAAGAGTTTTCTATTTTATATCACTAATAGAAGTTCTCTTTCTTCACCTGAACAAATATAAGAGTTCGCTGTAAAAGTAGTGAGGGTTTGTATGCTCGCGGAAGCAGTTCCGGAAACTGTAATGGAACATTCTTCATGGCGGTTCACGGAACCATTCATAATTAATAAGTCAAGCGAAAGGCACTTTTTGCTAGCTTGGAGAAGGTTGTTCACGCCTGACTGCAAAGAAACAACTTCGCGAAATAATTCACTTCTTGGGAAAGCTAGCATCGTTATTAAGATATTTTTTATGTTATCGAGTTTGACTTTTAGGCATACTAAACAATTAAATGGAAAAACAGCTTTTATTTGAAGCAAAAGAAAAAAGAGTGAAAATCAACAAATTTAATAAAAAGGTTTGTGGTGTACAAACAAAATATAAGTTGGTATTACTTCCGCATTCATCAAAACATACCTGTAATAAAGTCAAATTACTCACTCTGAGTATGAATAGAAAAGGTAATGAAGCTTCCATAACATAATAAATGGTATGCTCACACAGTCAAAGTACAAAAACTAGCGCAGTGTTTCAGCTGGGATGCTCCGTAGAACTGCATTTTGCCGTCGTAGTTTTGTTTGCAAACAGTATCGTATGACAACCAACAATCCCCCTATATCAAACTACAAAAGAATGGCATCGAACCATCGAACACCGAGCGAACGAGCGAAGAGGTGAACACCGAGAGACACCGGGATTTCGTTTTTTTAAATTTGCAACCCATTTCCCCGCTCCCACGGCGGTGTTCTCTGTTCGTGGGTGGCGATACGATCGTGGGAAGCGGAAGAATGCTGCTAAAAAATGTGTAAGCTGAATTTCTACTGCGTCGAGCGAGTGGCATGGCGTGTCCTGGCGTGGCTTTGTGCTTGCTACCGACCGACCATCACAACGACACCGCGTGCTACCGGGCTGAATGTGCGACCAATTTTTATATCTGCCACAGAGGAGAAGCGAGGAGTTTGTCGGCCACCAGTCGTCGTTGTCGTCATCGTCGTCGACGTTCTCGTTGTCCTCGTTGTCCTCGTTGTGTTATCCCGTTTCCATTTCCACCCACGGTCCATGGTGCGCTGTGTTTTGTTGTATTTTTTTTGTTGTGTTTTTATTTAGCTCGTTGCTCCACCTTACTTTCGTTCTCTGTCTCTCGGTTTGAAACAATGTAATCGTTGCAAATTGTTGTCATACTTTCTCAACATCCAGCATTTTTTGAATCATCAAACGGTTGCCTGGCCGCCTTCGGAACCGGAGCCGGAGCCGGAGCGTTCGCCGTTGGGAATGCTTTATGCTGGCTCGCTGTTTCTGCTGCTCGCCCTTTTCATTGGTGGTGATGCTGCTGCTTGGTGCTGGTGAAGGAAAACATATTACTGTTCCTGGGAGGAGCTGTCCCTAGCCACGGTTTATGTTTTTCATTCAGCAACCCTCACAGCCATCATATGAGCATGTGCGTGTTTGTAACCTAGGTTACCGTGGACGACAGTTTGGAGTTTTGCGTGTTCTCGGGGTGAGCAAGTTGTCTAGAATTACATAACCTTTTTTTTCCCAATGTTTCCGTGTTTTACTGGAGCCCCAGTCATCGCTTAGTGAGCGTCCTCCATTGTAGCTTTTTACACACTCTCTCTCTCCTAACAGAATTCCAGATCAAGGTGTTCTTCTGTCGCAAATTGGAGCGCTACTAGCGTGCACGTTCGTTGTAAGATGTACAACAAGTTCTTGGTTACTTCCTTTCCCTGCTGCTGATAGGATCCTTTGTGGAGTGTGGCGCAGAAGAATGAGCAGTCAATATTTGACGAGCACATTTGGGAGCAAATTTACTTTCACACCCGCGGTGAATGGAAACGCCACGTGTGCCATCACGACCATCCCCGTGCTCATGCTATGGATGCGACGGAATTGTAAAGCCACTACCGACATGTTGCCGTTCGTTCTCCCTTTTCCCACCCGGTCACACAACAGTACAATCGGTTGGCTCCCGGGGGGAAATATCACATTCTACCATATTAACGTTACATGTTTTTTTTTGCGGAAAATGTTATGTTTTCGATTTACCTCCAGCGCTCCAGCGCGCGAATGTGTTGTTGGGTGGCACAATGCGCTGACGCTTGCTGTCTCGTGGGAAAAGGAGGGTGGGGAATTGAATATGTATTGAGAGTTTCGATGTTTCGATTGTTTCGTTCCGTTGTGACACGTGGCACGGTGGTGGTAATCGCCTCGAGGATGCGCCCGGTTTTCTGGGACACACGCGAGGACGAGTGAATGTTGTTCCGTTGTTTCCATGTTTTAAGGAGTGGTTCTGTGTTTTATCGTATCACTAAATGCATATTCCGTCATTTCGGCCGCAAAGAAATTATAATATGTTCCCTTTTCATGTTGAATTATGATCTGTTCCTTCAAATCATGTTGCAACTGGATCCTCCTGGATCCGCGTATTCGGGGTTTAAGGGGACACCCACTGGGATCTTGTCACTCTATTTATCGATTGTGTAATGAACCAACAACGCCTACAACCGCTCACAGCCCTCAGGTTTACCCATTGTTTCCTTCTGTAGACAAGAGAATGTAAATGCGCTTCTTGAGGTATTTAATGTTTCATTCCCTCATCCAGACCCTTGCTTCCTTTCTCATCAACCGTCGATGCGACCTCCTTCATCATTCACAATGACATTTTGACTAGCCGGAGCCCAGAGGGGTTGATAGGTCGGATTGATGGACGTCACAAACGTTGTTAAAATTAGATAGCTCTGTCAATCATCGGGAAACGGTGGTAAGGCGAGGACCCCACGCGACCGGACCCGTGCGGCCACGGGTCCATTATTGTCTTGCCATTTGTGACCAGCGCAGCAGACGGGCAGGAAGGATTTGTTCGCCTCTGCATCACCAGGCCAGCGATAGGTCTTGTTTGGCGAAGGAAGGGATTTATTAAATTTTACCTTTTCCTGTGCAAGGTCCCAGATTCCCATCCCGTCCGGCGGGGGTGGTATCGGGAGCGGGTGGGCTGCCTTGGTACCGGTCCGGAGCAGATAAGGGGCCGTCTTACGGGGTTTTAGCTTTGGGTCAATAGGTTGGAATTTAATATGATCCGTTTAAATAAGACCGCAGCCCGCAGCAGCCGTTTTGATGCCAATGCCGGCATCATTGTTGGTTAGGCAGGGCTCAGAAGGGGACTCAGGACATTTTAATGCATTCAGCACAAGGCGAGGGTCAATCGGGACGCGACCGAGGGCAGGTTGACGGCCTTGTGTCGTGTGATTATGTGCGGTGGCTGGCGGGTGTATGTGTGTGGCTGTGGGAATGATTTGGGGTTTGTTCGGTTATGAATATGTTAATAAAATTATCACAATTCATGCTGCGCAGGTCACCAGGTCGTTGTCGACCGGGGGCATCCGGGGATTAGGCCCAAGGGCCGGATGCCGTCGGATCGGATCGTTATTAAAATGGAAAAAGGGCTGAATGTTTACAGGAACGGCAGCAGCAGCGATCGGGCTAATGGTTCTATCAGATCGGTTATTGTGGTATTGGTCCGTTGTGGCGGTATGTTAAGTGTGTTTATCAATTGTCAAGCTGCGACTTCAGCTGGCGCGAATCGATTTAAACAAGTGTCTGGAAGACAGTTTTCATGGTGGATTAGGATTAAATGCAAACAAAGCACAGAGCAAAAATATTATTTCGGTTTGACAATAAAGACCCTAAGGTATTACTCGAACAAAAAGATAAGAGCGACACAGTTTCATGGATGTTTAGTGGAACTGTTACTTACAGTAAGGAAAGGTAAGGATTTATTGCAAAAAAATCATTTACTGGCGTTGGAAAGTGGACGCATTACTGTTATCTTAACTGCACGAAGACTTGGAAAATTCCTGAGAAACAAATTTCGTTACAAATAAATGCAAACTATTAATTGAGTTGAGGATACAGGATACAAAAGAATATAAGGAGATCGTATAGCTGCTCGTATAAGCTCCTAAAACCTCATGCAACTGTTGAAGAAAAACGCAATCGATAACAATTTACTTTTTACTATCAAGACTTGACTCGGAAGAAAATCCATTAATTGAGTAAATATTTCTCTTGAAAACATGTATTGTTACTTACCTAACAATAAAGTTACTTACGTTTAATCAGAAATGGTAGAATATTGTGATCCTAAACTAAACTAAACGTTAACAGAAGTGCTTTTTCCGCTACAAATGAAACAATTCGAAGTTCAGATAAAGATCAAAAACCACATCGTCGTTCTTTCCGCTTTCTATGTTACGATGTCCTGCAGTTTACGCCACGAGTGTAAATGAGCTATCGCACTGTGTACCGTTGGTATAACGGTCCCCTAAAATACCGTCAAGTGGTGCCGCGCATTCACTCTACGCCCTCGGTGTCAACGTTTCGCATACAAACATCCCAGTCCACCGTAATTGTTGTGTGCGTCTGTTCACCACTGGGTACAGGGGACGAGGTCAGACGGTATGGAAATTATTTCGATATTGTTAAGCCCGCACTCGTATGCACTTATCATCAATTTCCGGCTGACAAAACATTGCACCATAAATCATAAGCACAGGCGCTTCACCGACGACAATGACTGCCGACGGTTTTATGTGCCGAGACTGCGGCACACGCGGTGCCCCTGACAGTGACATACAGCAGTCAGCGCTGCTTGAGAAAATGGATGGATTTTCGGGGTGGCCTCAGGGTTGTCAACACCTCCAGCACCTCGTGCTCACGCGCGGCAGCTATTTTACCGGTCTTTTCCAGCGAGTGGGACCCGTCTGCACTGCGCTAATTGTATATTACACTTTACATAATGGCGCATTTACGGTTCCCTGCTTGTGAATTCACCAGACGACCTTTAGAACTTTAGCAGATAATGGAAGCGATTGATTCAATAGCAATCAATTGATATTCCTATCAATTAAATGTTTGTTTCAATCGGTGAACCAAGCAAAGGGTTGCTTTTGCGCGTGATTCGCGACCCACTTTGGCTTTGTTCCTCCGCTAAGCGAGCGAGAAAAGCGGTTAAGGCCAAAAACGGTGGCATTGTTCACCCAGACTAGGTGCCTCACTAGAAAGCATCCACTAGAAATGGAACCGGAGCCGTGCAAGTAGGAAAGCGCTCGAGCAAACCAAACGTAAACATGGAACACTCCGTCAATCAAACGAGCGCGTCTTGGCGTTCAAGGGAAACTCTTGCTCCAGCTGTTCAAGGTTAGTTTCAACATCCCGTACAGAGGGATTAAATCATTGCTTTCGTCGTGACTTCCACGGCTGCAGTCCCCAAAGGGATGTGGCAGAAACCTCAGTGCTGCTCTTGGTACGATGCCTTGCTACCTGTGGGACTCGCACGAAGGTTGCGATGCCTTTAAAACGGTCACCAGTCGGTTGGGGTTGCACAGGAAATGCACTCACACGCAATGCTCCAAACATCACTTCGCAAGTGTTGCACCATTGTAGACCGGAGACTGTTCCTCGTGGCAGCGTCGTATCCTTGGAAGGACAACGTTAGCCGCAAAACTGGGACGCTGAAATGAAGAAGTTCCACGGTGGCCCCCGAGGGTACTACTGCACTACTCCCGGTGCTATCTGATTCGGGGCCAAAGCAAAGTACTACTCTACGTGTTCTGCGCTGCGAACGTGGTGGTACCTTATCTCGTGGTCCTTGGTCGACGGTAGAGGCAAAGGATGGTGCAAGCGGATGTCAAGCTTGATGGTAGCGGCACATTGTGCAGTCAAGGACATGACTGGAGCACTGAAGAACACAGGCACACAGGCACACGGCCAACGTGGCGAGGCGTGGTCGCTGTCGGTGATGCTGTGAAAAGACTTTTCGCATTGTTGAGCGCTAAACGTGCCCGGCGTACATGCAAACGGCACGGGAGGGGACAGGTACGAAAGCACTAAAGATGCAATCTCGAAATTTGGAGAGGAAAATATTGTAAATTATAAATTTCCAGAATGAAACACTCCAGCAACGCCACGGTGCTGGTAAAGGTAAACTTACATTACACAAAGTGATATACTCTGGATGGCCAGATGGTTTGCTGCTGCTGCTGCGACAACTGCGACAGAATGTTAGTGACCAACAATTGAAAGTGTTGGAGTTATGTACCAATCCAGTGAGCAATCCAAGTAACGCTGGAAAATCTCACCGTTTGTTTGCTTTTCCGCTGAACACCAGCATGTGATTGGGCAGCAAGATTTTCCAAATGACTGCTCGAACCGCTCACAGGAAACCGATGGGTCTGTTGGTTCCACAGCAATCGATAAGCCCCCCTGCAGTGAGCTTTTGAGTAAAATGTATGCCACAAGGGCGTGGTGAGAGTTTGTGGGACCCAAGATGAACGTAAATCAGCTCCAGACACTACCGTGACCTCTCTCTCTCACTCGGTCCTTGCGACATGGCACAGGCTGGTTAATAATGAATCCATGATTGTAATGCTGCACTGACAGGTGCAAAATATTGCCAAAACAGCGATAGCTTTTTCAGTTAAATTTACGTCTAGAGAGCAGTTTAGATAATGTGATGTGAAGATAATATGATAACAAATCATTGTAGTAACATTCGCAATTTGAAGTACGAAAAGCATAATGGAATAAATGAAGTAAAAATAATTAAATGAAAGTCCAACACTTAGTAGTGTTTAGTGCAAATAGAAACAACACGATTCAATGTACATCCAAAGAAAAAGTTTATGTTGAATTTAAGGAGAACCATAATTAATGCTGGTGTTTTGTCCTTTAGCATTGGTCTTTTGTAGAGAAAAGCTTTTATCGTCATTATTTACCAGACACTATTATGAAATGAACTCCATTAGACAATATTGGTTGATATTTCATTAGGTCTTTCACATTTGCATTAATCTAACAAGTCGCCCATCCCACACTCTCCATAAACTATGGCCAATGTAATCAGCTACGCTTCACTTCATTAAGGGCTCTTCGCGCAGCTCTTCGCACTATACAGTCGATCATATAAAATTCGAACGAAACCTCAGATCGTCGCCAAGGACCAGGACCACGGCACCGTACAAGACAACGCACTCCATCGCACTGTCACCATCTTCCGGCGTGGTGGGCGGTTTTGTAGTACCGACGACGACGCACCGATCGAACCGCTCCTTCGGCCACCATCGATTCCGATTTGATTGAATAGATGGAGTCTATGTTTATGTATTTATTTTACTTTCGTATCATTCCATGTCCTGTGTCGTGTCCTCTGGTCATTCCACTGTCAGTAAATCCCTGTTTTATTGGGTTGTTATGTGGGAAGCGAAGCGACCCATCCGACCATCCGTGCTAGGGAAGGTCGCCTTTTCGAGAAGCATCGAGCATGGACATGGATGGTGCGTTGGTCATGGTATTGCTCCCGAAGGGCAGATTCCATCCGGCAGCAGCAGCAGCAGCAGATGGCAGGCAACGGCGTGGCCGGGGGTTGCGACGTTCGGTGCAAACAATCATGGTGGTCTGTTACTTCCACCACCATCTCTCCCTCCATTTACTCGTCTAAGCTCCGTGTCCGAGCCGAGGGGATTAACCAGAAATGATCAAACTTTATGCCAACCGCACATGAAGTTGACAACCCGCACAGCCCAAACCGAAACTTGGGCAACAGCTTGGTCAACTCCGCGGCCTTTCTGCTGCTGCTGTTGCTGCTGCTGCGTCCTGCTGAAGACCTTTCGGCGTTCATTCGGGGACAGTACACATCTTCCACATCGGCAGCAGCTTACCCGCATTGTTGCGCTACAGCAGCACATCGAGGAGGAGGTGGAGGAAGAGAGAGAGAGAGAGAGAGATGAGAGATAATGCGAACCTTTTATTGAAGCAGGACATAAACTCCCCATCCCAGCGTTGGCCATTGATTTCACCACGAGCCTTAACGTTATGAGAACAGAGATCCGGCGCAAGCAAGATCAATCAGTTAGCGTCTAGCTTCAGCGCGAAATGCCGTTTCATGTCCACCAGAAACGCGGCCAGGATTGGATTATCAGATTAATGCTGGATCGGCATTTCATCGCCGAATGTAATGTTTCTGCGTTGAATGAAATGCGAAACGAATTCGGAAATTGAGTCCACCAACAAAACTTTTGACTTTGCCGGGCGAGAAAGTTTGTGAAAAGTTCCGTAACTTTCGTGCTGGCCTGGGTAAGACTTCCGCCCCAAAAAAGAGGATCGTAACACATCCGGCAAAGAAAAAGCGGATGGCGACGGTACCGAGTTGACGATGCCAATGATTTGATGTCTCATCTGGTGCTCGAGAGCCAGAGAGTTCGAATTGGCTCCATTGGCATTGGCGCTAGTGGGGGCCAGATGGTTCGGGACCAACAACGAGCAGCACAGGAAAGTTACGAGAAACTCGCCGGCGATCGGTTTCTGCACGTTTCCGACTCGCGTTCGGTGGCTGCCATTTCGGTGGAATGTGATTTCTTGTTCGTATCCGGTTCTGTGACTTCCGTCGGTACGTCGGTACGGCACCTGACCGTTTCGTCGTGCTTCGTCCACTCTGTGCTCCATCCCCCGGCGGGAGTGTAACACGATGACAGCGCATCCCCCCAAGAGACTTCCACTCTGATGAGGTGTGGATTGAGCCAGGGGTCCAGCAGAAGCGAGCGAGAGAGCTGTACAATCGAGCAAAGTTGAGTAAATGAGAGAGAAAGGGAACGATGGCCAACAAAAGTCATGCTCTCTCTCGCTCCGGGTAGACATTCGGGCCCATTGCTGCCCGGCGCAGCGACATATCCGGCATCCTTCGTTGGTCCTGGCCCTCGATGCCATTCAATTCCGCTGAATGCACGTACGATCGGGTGCGAAGCTCCCAGCCGTCAGCATGTGAGTGTGGATGGGAGGGTGTTTATGGGTGTTTTAGTTGGATGAGCATCCGCTGCCACCCCGACGGCCGCCATCGTCGAGTCGAGTCGAGAGGAAATGCCAACCTGTTTCCGGTTGATAAAGTCGACGATGTCGACGTCGACTTCTCGCACGCCAAATGTGGGCACCTGCCGCCCCGGAGTGTCCTCGAGGAATGGTGCGCCTGCGAGCAGGATGCAATCGTCTGGAAGGATTCCCATTTGGTCAGATAGATGCCCGATGATGGAGCGAGGCGGCGTTCGATCGGTTCGTGCTTTATTCCCGCAAATTTATGAGCTAGAAATTGTTGAAAAATCGACGACGCTCGATACCTTCGAGTAGGTTTGCATAATGATAATCCGTGCAGCAATAAGAAAGAAAATTTAAGAATTGATGTGGCATATTTATGTTTTTCTATTGGCACGATAGCGAGAAGAGCGATAGATCTCTCGAAGAAGGAATGAAAACTGTGAAACAATCATTTAAATCCGTGGCCACAGAGTTAAAGAAAATTTCAAAAATGGTCGCCGTGCAAGGATAATCAAATGATGACGCTCCGATGCTGAAATTCGGTGATGGAGACGCCAGGTAACCGGTAAAATTGCATTCTTTCAGGGGTTTTTAGTAGAAATTTTAAAATCTCTAATTCAAGAGTACTTCAAACAATCCTCAATTTCATCATATGCATAGAGTAAAATTACAGAAAACATTCAATTAATGACCAATATTAACATACATATTCACCGTAGAGGTGGCCACGGACCGCAAAAAATAATTTGACGTTCGAGAGCCCTTGTGTAGGAGCATGATTGTACGGTGGTAGACATTCGTATAGCCGCACCTAGAGGCTCAGGAGTAAAACGGCAATCAATTACAAACGGATGCATTTTTTGACGGTATTAAGCTTTTATTGTGTTACTACACATGTGACTAGTATACATGTAAAATTTGGTTTAGATACGTGGGTAATTGTGAGTGCTATGTGTCAAAATGTGAGTAATCGTCAGATTGCAGCTGTTTTAAAATGGACATTCGTATAGCCGCAGTGAAAGAAAAAACATAATCCGCAAAATTCGTTAACACGTATTTAATGGTTGTATTTTTTGTTCAATAGTAGAACTATTCTAGATTATTTTAAGCTTTAGAAATGCTCTTTTTGATAACACCCTGGCTTTTAATTTTTTTTTAAATAATGCGCCCAGGGTAACTGACAAATAAATAAAAAATGACAAAAAATCAAGCTATTTTTGATAAACTGCAAATCTAATCGCTCTGTTGTTTCAATTATCGGTAGGTATAAGAAATCCATCCATAATTTCCTACGGAAAATATCCAAAAGGATGGTTAAGCCTCTATCGAAAACGATGAAAATAGTTTCCTAAGGGACAAAAAGTCAGTTTTAGCATGAATCATCCAGAAATTGGCAACCTTTTGGGCAATTTAAAGGAACTATGGATGGACCAGTAATAACCAGACGTATTTTATACATAACGGATCATAAACAAATCATAAAATTGGGAGAAAACTCAAAGCAAAGCCAAAGTTGATTAATGCCCAAAACGACCACCGGCTCATTTACCCTTAATTTGGTAACGTAGGTAAAATAAAAGCAAAATGAAGTTCTTTTCAAAGCAAATAAGTAATTTCTTGATAATTTGGATGAATAGAGCCGATATTAGCATGATTTGAACCATGAGTGACCCACCATACCACATCGAAAGTCAAAGCAAAAAATCGTTGGTGAGGGTTTGATGTTTGCTGTAACTTTCTTATCACGTACAGCTTTCCATTTTTTAAATTTCAACTCAAATGTATTCAGGGATGTAAACAGAGCCTTTGCAAGACATTTTTATTCATCTATCGGGGATTGAAGCCTTTTATTACAGGACAATAACATATCAATTAATTTTCACCAACAATTGAATGCATGGTTTGGAGACAAAAATATCCCTTTATCCAAGTGTGTAGTATGCATTTCTTATTGCAATTACATAAAAAAGCGTTTTGGTTTTTATTTGGATTGATTTCTTAAAAAAATCGGTAAAATAAAAATATTTCAAGTTTAAGTCAGGTCATTGACGACTGTTACACTTAAATTGAATAGCAAACCCATTAAATCTTATCGGAACCCATGGCAAATTATAGTTTTGGATTTGTTAGAAATGTAGGCAGTAATAAAAAATACCAACTTGCAGATTGCTTCGTAAAAACTATTTGAAAAATATGTTTTTCATAAGGTGCGGCTATACGAATGTCCATGTGAAATTTGAAAATTTTCTCATATTTTCTCGAAAACAAGTCCTACACGTTTTTCGTCAATATGTGTTGTAAACAACGATAAAATAAACCTTTTGTATTATTCCAAATGAAAAAAGATCGGCTAGTTTGAGAGAAACGAGAAAAAAACTCGAAAAAACTACCTGCGGCTATACGAATGTCTACCACTGTATAAAACATAAAATTGAATCTTGCTCTGTACTATGGTTTCCCACTAAAAAGAAACAAAATTAGTGAACACTTTTAGCGTCTTGTCTGGTTTTCTGGACCTGGTACCTTACACAATTTATATGAGCTTCATGTGACACACCCCTCGCACCAAGTCCATTGCTGGAAAATTCAATTTACTCTCACATTAGAACCACTTACCAACCGTTGGCCCAAACGCTCCCCAAAAAAGGAACCGCTGCATGGTACCTCATCATCACGGCAATCGGCCTCGCCCGTTTGCTGTTCCGTCCAATAAATTACATTGTCCCGCTGGTAGCGACGACACAACGTGACACAAAAATAGTGACCGTACGTTTTTGGAGCGACCCCCGGAGGGGCGGGCCCCCAGACCAAGGCCTCACGCTACACGTTTATGACAAGTGAATTAGTTTCGATTGTGCATCGCCGGTTGCCACCGGGCACGATGCCACGGCAAACCAAAGCGATCCCCTGGGGGGATCCAGCACCCAGTCACTAGGCACAGCGGGAGCCACCGTAGCCCTCGGCCGGCATGGCCAGATGAAATCGGGATCGGGATGGGAAAATGTAAGCGAATTGAATTACGTCCACACCAAATGGTAGCGTTTTGTCCGGGTCCGGGTCCGGACGTCACTTTTTTTTTTCGAGAGGGAGTGGCTGGCTTGGCCTGGCTTTACCGGAAAAGCACTCGCTGCCAGCGGGCCCTTGAGAAATGGAATTACATTGCTGAGTGGCGCGAAGCAATGTGCTTCCCTGCCTGCCTGCCTGCCTGCCGGCCTGTCTGCTAGTGCTTAATGTGACCAACAATGTGCTTCTTTGCCTTCAAAAATATTCATCGGATGGCAAATGAAAGAGAATATTGATGCTGTTGCTGAGGGAGAGGGGGCGAAATGGAAAAACTGTGCTGCAGGAACTTTCTCGCTGGATGGATTGAGATTGTGGCTCAAGACAACGTGAAACCGAATTACACTCCACGCGCACTCCAAGGGCGAAAATTAGAGTTTGGAGACCGGATAGAACGAGGCCGAGAAGCCCCAAAATCACGTCATTCCTGGAAAAATCCCGTGGAGCAGTGGCACGAGTTGCGCTCCATCGTGTTTTGTTACGCTGCTGGCCGTTTGAAAAACACCGCGCACCGCATTTCCTGGAAGCGTGAAAATGAAGGCGAAAGTAGGGTTCCCCCCCCGTTTGGAATCTTATCAATATTGTTCGGCATCCACTCGAATCGTCCAACCCCCCCTTCCCCCCCCCTGCTAGTGACTTTCACTTCTTTGAGTGGGCGACACAGCAGGTGTTTGGGGGTGTGGGAGCTGGCCAGCAGAGTGATCCTAGCTTCCCTCGCCGGGGTTGATCCGCATGGAGCGTAATGGCGGATGATGAGGATGAAATATGCATGCATGCTGCTGTTTATTAGGTCATACCAGTAATTAACCGGCTGTGCTAGCTAATCCCTTTTTAATAAAGGCCAACAACCGGCACCGTGCTGGCAACTGATGGAACCAAACCCGTTTCTCGATGGAGGCGCACGGAAAATGCTGTAAACAGCAGCAGCAGCAGCAATGTGTTGGTGGTGGCTGACAGAACATCACGGCACATTACGCCCTTCTTAGTATCAGAGATAAAGGGAGATGGATAGATAGAGATAGAGAGAGGCAGAGAGAGAGGCAGAGAGAGAGGCAGAGAGAGAGGGAGAGAGAGAGCAGCAGCAACAGAAGCTGATGAGCAATCGTCCGTTAAGCACTTATTTCATAGGGATTGCCAGTGCGCCTCGTGTAGACCCTTAAGCTGTTGCTTATTTCGGTCCGTTCCCCCTCACCCCCTCACCCGAAATGGGAAAGGTCACAGCGATGGTTGAGGGTGGCAAAGAATCAAACGATGAGCTAATGCCCTATGGTGGTGGCGTTGGTGCTGGTGGTGATGGTAGAGCTTACTCGATAATGTTTGTGTTTTGCTGCCAGCCCAGCCCAGCTTTTGCCCAATTTTCCGGACGCTGGCATTTGGTGCCTGCTGCAGAAAGCTTATTGCCGAGCGTGGGGGTGAGTGGGGCTGTTCAGGCTCGCAAAAACATCGCGGACGGTACTTTAACCGTGATCCTGAAGAAGATACAGAAAGCGCAAATGGTGAGCGTAGCATTTAAAAAAAAGCCTCCTTGCTAAATAGCTGGAAAGTGAGAAAGGAAAAAAGTAGAGAGCGAGAGAGAGAGAGAGAGAGAGTGATGCTGCACACATTCTGCTGGACCATCGTTGGTTCTCGCGTCGTCCTTCCAAAGCACTGTGCGTGCGGCTGCGAGCTGCTAGGGGTCGAGATCTTGTGAATATCTTTATTTTATGTGCCATCAAACCTACGCGTTACGATTTAATAAAGGAATTAGCTTCGGAACGGCCACGGCGGCCACGAAGGACGCGAGTCCACGCGCACGCGAAGAGACCACCGTATCCGCCCGTTCACTGTCTAATTTCCGCCGACCGACCGACCGACCGGCGAGAGCCACGCAACGAGAGACGAACATTTGGAGGGGAGGATTTAAGGATGCTTTAAGGGTGGTACTGCTGGTGGTACTGTTATTGCTTCGCTGAACTGCCGAGGCGGTGTTTTGTCTTACCAGCGCCCGCCCGCCGACCATCTTGCGCGCTGCGAGTGGCGCTGAGCTCGTGCTATTAGGTCTTACGGAGAGATCAGCTCGGCCGTTCGGTAAAGTTGAACCTTTTTAGGCCCTTCGTAATCATCGCCATTGCGCTGGTGCTTTTATGCTCTGCTGTTGTTGGTGCTGCGTATGCGGTTTGGGAAGTGTGGCAGCATCGAATTCAATCGCACAGTCGCACACAATGGTGTACACCTTTTGCTCTGATTACAAAGTACACGAATCGTCTCTAAATGGAGGTCTAAATGAGCAG
Source organism: Anopheles aquasalis (assembly GCF_943734665.1). Lineage (NCBI taxonomy): Eukaryota > Metazoa > Arthropoda > Insecta > Diptera > Culicidae > Anopheles > Anopheles aquasalis. The sequence continues at coordinate 5,501,644 of NC_064878.1, read as the reverse complement.
GTAATGGAGTTTGTTTTTGGTGAAGCAAATTGCGTTGCGTTGTGGCTTAAGCTTTCTTAGTTTCTGGACGCTTCACATTACTGTTAAGGTGTCAAGGTTAATGTCATACTACCTTTTGATGCGTAATTGGTCTTGGAGAATCAGAAGGATTCATTTGACTTGTTTGTTTAGTATTTCTATTGGGATGAATTTTATGTTTTCATTTCATTAAAAAAGACTCGAAATGAAATGTTTGCTCTACGGAAACTCTGCTCTTCATTACTTAGCCCAACTAAATAGTGAGTAAGTAACTAGTCCTACCATCACTAGACATCCTTCTTTTTTGGGGGGAAAATTTGCACATCACACGTAAGAGCTAATTGGAAAGCATATATTAGCCAAAACAGTTTGTCGCGCTCACCCTTGCGCTTGCCTCAACGTGCTCGCAAACTGCATTAAACTCGGGGCCACCAGGACCCACGGAACATGATTTCAACGCGTGTACATCATGTCTAGGCACAGTGTGCCACCATCCTCAACCAACGCTGCGATGTAATAAAATTGTGTCGGAAACGTGCAAAACGTGCGAGTCCTTGAGCGGACGGACGAGTTTCGGGCACCAACCCACCCACTAGATTGGCCGTAGTCCCATTAACGGTGGCTGTTCCGTTCCGTTGCAATTTCCCACTGCACTTATCTGAGTTGCCCACACAAGTCGCCTTCTCTCTCTCTCGCCTGGCTGCAAAAGTTGGTCAATGGTGTGGCTCGGAGAATGAGAAGCTCGGAGGTCACAGGCAGATAATTATACAGCAGCACGATAGCGGCACACGGCTATCGGCCACGGCTCAGCACCGTACCATAGCGATGGTTGATGGTGTTGGCCAAGTTGTGCAGCGCTCCAGCAGGATACTTATCAAGCGCCAGAGAAGGAGCACTCTGGACCTTCCCTAGACGCTTGAATGCTGACGCGATGGTGACGATGGATAGTGTATGCTGGTCAACGTTTGAAATTCGTTCCTTGCTTTTTCTTTTCCTTTTTTCCGCTTTCTTACGTTTCCTTCTCATGGCCACGGATTGTCCACTTCCTCGCCAGCTCATTTCCTGCTGGTGTCAGCCTTATTTACAACGAGAATGAGGCCCCCTCGTCTGACCCTCGCGTAACGGTCGGTAGAATGGCGTATAATCATAAGTCGGACGGAAGTGTGACCACATTGGGCGAACCGAAGAGGGAGGTGGACCATCGCTAGGACCATCGTCAGAACGTCCCACCAATTCATCCATCCGCGTCATCACATGCTGGGTGTGCACGCTCTGACCATAATCGTTTGCGACGAGGATTGCGAGTTTGTTGGAAATGTTGTACAGCTGGGAGCTTTTGCTTCCCCCGGGGGGGTAGTGGAGGCCCCAGAGGAGTAGCGCGTAGGTTTCATGCTTCGTGAACTGGTTTTTGGACGATTGCGTTTTATTCTTATCCCCGGTCTACGGTTGCGTGGTTGTCTGCTTATACCTCCTCCACTCACCACCATCGTCACAAAAAGGGACCAAAGAGCCGTTGAGCTTGACCGTGAAAATGGCTGAACAAGCCAGCCAGCCCGCCACGCCACGCTGGGTTCGAATGAGTGGGACGGACTCGATTTGGAGTAGGAAAAACGGCACAACAGAAGCACCACGAAATGGAGCATATTTTCTGTGTAAAAATGGCTGGAAATGGATGCCCACTTCGCAGATTCTGGATACTGTTTTTAGGGAGTAAGCGGAATGGCAAAATAATAGGTGAAGCAGAGTGTATTAATGCACAATCTGTGATAGTGGAGTAGTTCGATTGAGCTGAATTGTTAAGTTGTTTGTAGTCTTGATACCTTTGTAGAACAATCCAATACTACATTAAAATATTTATAAGCTGCATAAAAGCTGTCCTTAAATTCTGGAAAAATACTTTAGTAAACATTTCTCGAATAGAAATAAAATATAAAAACATTTGATACGATCGCAGCTTTCATCTTTTCTTCTTTTGCGGCAAGGTTTATGCCAAATTGCTTTAGAAAGATGATCGCTCTCTGCATTTGCTGCTGTAATAAAGCGCAATATTGAAGTATAAGCTGGTGCAAAATTGATTGAATTCATCATTAAGTAACGCCACAGAAAAAGAAGGCTATTTTTAACTGAATTTTCATCACAGAAAACGATTTCAAACGTGCTGCCATTAAAATTCATCACCCTGCCAGATATACACCAGATCTTTTTATCTTTTAAATTATGGTTTTTTTCACCGATAGCACATCGGATTGTTTTGTTTATCTGCTCAATAACGTTGAAATACGATAACCATGCATCGAATAGACCGTTACCTTTTTTGCTATTAGTCTTAGAACGAACCTGGTGCGGCCAGGAAATAGCAAGAATCTCAAAACGAAAGCACACAATTAAAATCATAAAAATGAAATAAATTAACGTGGCCCATTTTGAATTTATGTTCCCCCCTGGTTCTCACACACCAGCATTTCGTCGTATTTTGATTATGAAATACGCTCGAAACTAAACTCTCGTGCACGATTGAGTGGCAAACACAGCGCTGAGCGCTCCACGGTGCCCGATTCCTGGCCTCAGCTTATCACTGTACCACCTTTTCCCCAGGAACGGTTGGCCACATCGTTATGGTGAATCGGCTGCCTGGCTGCCTGAATTTCGAGCAAAAGTTTTAATTGAATTCTATAAACAAACTGTTTCTGGATGTCACCAACCGGTGAACTTCGTTGACGCATGGCACCGGCTTGGATCGATTTGCTATTTGTGCAGATTTCGGAAGCTCCTGCTGTCGCCCAGCCCCGGGGATTCCAGCTTCCCGTTGACCATTTCATCGCTCGAGCGCTCCAGCGAGTGTTGTCGTCGTCGTGTTTTGTCGTGTTTGAAATTGGAGCAGATTTCAAGCCAGAGCATCTTATACCATGTGTTCCGTTGAGCGTCTCTCTACTGCATACTCTCTCCTGGTAATCATATCCTCTGTCCTCGTCGGTAGCGCCCTCCCGCTGGATGGACGACGGATTTGTAATTCGCTTGAAATATTACCCTCGATGCTCTTTTCCTCGGTGAGCGGTAAAACGTTGCTGGCCAGTTGTGTCCAATTACAGAGGGAAAACTTTATCATCATCGTTCTTGCTACGGAACCACGGAACGGTCAGTTCGGTTGCACCTGGCCGAGCTACAGCTGAGAAGCCGGAACGCTCAATTACTTCATCGGTTTCGGTAGCCGTTGGCTTCTTCTCGCTTCGAATCGACCTCCAGCTCCGTGGTGTGGTGGCTGCTGGAGGAAAATTCCGAAGCACAACTTGAGAACCGGAATGGGCGCTCATTTGTTCGCCTGGGCTTCGGTGACCTGGACCCAGACTACCCCAGAGAGTCCTGGCCGGACAGAGGAGTTGGATTTATTGTGCGAAATGAAATTTGACTTTCTCCCGGCGGTTCCAACTACAACTGATGCGACCGCCAGCCTTCGCATTCGTTCAGGCGAGACGTCCAGGAATCATTATTGCTTTCGCAGAAGAATTACAAGCCCAGTAGCGGTCAGTCTCTGGGTGTGTTCGGAGTTCCGAAAGGTATAGTTTTTGCCGCAACAATGAAATGAAGCCAGAAGGGACTGGTGCTTGTGTGTAAATCTAATAAGAAAACTTTCATCGCTGCAATTAATCATACACGTGTGGAGCAGTGTGCAGAGGAGCGAGTGTCCGTGGCATGGTGGAGACCAATCGAAATGCTTTAGCCAATTTAGGGGAAAGCATTTATCCTGATATAGCAGCGTAGAGTAATCGAATATCATGCCTCCTTTTTCGCTTCACTAGGCGCGATGGCCGTTTCTGAATCGCAATTAGTTTGCCGTGAGGAATGGTTGAAAGAAAGACTTTTCGTGCTATTAGTTGAATGAAACGAACGAAAATGGAAGCGTTATTTGTGTTGAGAATGACTAGACGGTCGTTTTTTGTGCTTTTGTGAAGACGATGAGATCAGCTGGAGCACCATCGTTTGCCAAAATGCAACTCTGCCAAGTTCAGAGCTAGCTTTTGAAGTGTCTAAAGTCCTCGGTGGCCACAACAGGCTCCCAAATGGGATGCATTTAGAGCGGAGGTTTGTTTGCATCCATTGTTGGAGACCCATTAATTGTGCAACTTCC